>NW_025958929.1:0-28841 GCF_023159225.1 Perognathus longimembris pacificus | reverse complement strand
TAAACTAAATACTTCCTGGTATGGTTACTGTACTGGTAACTCCCCAAAAGAATCTGGATTGTGGTGAGGGAACAGAGAAAAAAGCTCATTTAGGACCTGCACTTACGAAGGTGGTAGGCTGCTGTATATCAGGGAGTAAACCTTCTGAGAATAAAAACAGCTGGAGCTTGTTAAGGTAATTACACAGGGGAAAGGATAATGTACTGGGAAATCCTCAGAAGAATCTGATTTGTGGTGAGGGCAGAGAGATAATAGCTCATTTAGGAACGACAGGAACATGCTGTGTACGTAGCTGTTTATCAGTAAATATCTCCACTGAGATTAAGAAAGGCATTAGCTTAATAAATTAAGTACTTCCTGGTATGGTTACTGTACTGGTAACTCCCCAAAAGAATCTGGATTGTGGTGAGGGAACAGAGAAAAAAGCTCATTTAATACCTGCATTTACGAAGGGGATAGGCAGCTGTATATCAGGGAGTAAATCTTCTGAGAATAAAAACAGCTGGAGCTTGTTAAGGTAATTACACAGGGGAAAGGATAATGTACTGGGAACTCCTCAGGAGAATCTGATTTGTGGTGAGGGGAGAGAGATAAAAGGTCATTTAGGAACGACATGAACATGCTGCATAGGTAGCTGTTTGTCAGTAAATATCGCCACTGAGATTAAGAAAAGCGGTAGCCTAATAAATTAAGTACTTCCTGGGATGGTTACTGTACTGATAACTCCCCAAAAGAATCTGGATTGTGGTGAGGGAACAGAGAAAAAAGCTAATTTAGGACCTGCACTTACGAAGGAGGTAGGCAGCTGTATATCAGGGAGTATCCCTTGTGAGAATAAAAACAGCTGGAGCTTGTTAAAGTAATTACACAGGGGAAAGGATAATGTACTGGGAACTCCTCAGAAGAATCTGATTTGTGGTGAGGGAGAGAGATAAAAGCTCATGAAAATGCTGCATAGGTAGCTGTTTATCAGTAAATATCTCCACTGAGATTAAGAAAAGCAGTAGCTTAATAAATTAAGTACTTCCTGGTATGGTTACTGCACTGGTAACTCCCCAAAAGAATCTGGATTGTGGTGAGGGAACAGAGAAAAAAGCTCATTTAGGACCTGCACTTACGAAGGGGGTATGCAGCTGTGTATCAGGGAGTAAACCTTCTGAGAATACAAACAGCTGGAGCTTGTTAAGGTAATTACACAGGGGAAAGGATAATGTACTGGGAACTCCTCAGAAGAATCTGATTTTTGGTGAGGGCAGAGAGATAAAAGCTCATTTTGGAACGACATGAAAATGCTGTGTAGGTAGCTGTTTATCAGTAAATATCTCCACTGAGATTAAGAAAGCAGTAGCTTAATAAATTAAGTACTTCCTGGTGTGGTTACTGTACTGGTAACGCCCCAAAAGAATCTGGATTGTGGTGAAGGAACAGAGAAAAAAGCTCATTTATTAACTGCAGTTACGAAGGGTGTAGGCAGCTGTATATCAGGGAGTAAACCTTCTGAGAATAAAAACAGCTGGAGCTTGTTAAGGTAATTACACAGCGGAAATGATAATGTACTGGAAACTCCTCAGAAGAATCTGATTTGTGGTGAGGGGAGAGAGATAAAAGCTCATTTAGGAACGACATGAACATGCTGCGTAGGTAGCTGTTTATTACTAAATATCTCCACTGAGATTAAGAAAAGCAGTAGCTTGATAAATTAAGTAATTCCTGGTGTGGTTACTGTATTGGTAACTCCCCAAAAGAATCTGGATTGTGGTGAGGAAACAGAGAAAAAAGCTCATTTAGGACCTGCACTTACGAAGGGGGTAGGCAGCTGTATATCAGGGAGTAAACCTTCTGAGAATAAAAACAGCTGGAGCTTGTTAAGGTAATTACACAGGGGAAAGGATAATGTACTGGGAACTTCTCAGAAGAATCTGATTTGTGGTGAGGGGAGAGAGATAAAAGCTCATTGAAGAACGACATGAACATGCTGCGTAGGTAGCTGTTTATCAGTAAATATCTCCACTGAGATTAAGAAAACCAGTAGCTTAATAAACTAAGTACTTCCTGGTATGGTTACTGTACTGGTAACTCCCGAAAAGAATCTGGATTGTGGTGAGGGAACAGAGAAAAAAGCTCATTAAGACCTGCACTTACGAAGGGGGTAGGCAACTGTATATCAGGGAGTATCCCTTCTGAGAATAAAAACAGCTGGAGCTTGTTAAGGTAATTACACAGGGGAAAAGATAATGTACTGGGAACTCCTCAGAAGAATCTGATTTTTGGTGAGGGCAGAGAGATAAAAGCTCATTTTGGAACGACATGAAAATGCTGTGTAGGTAGCTGTTTATCAGTAAATATCTCCACTGAGATTAAGAAAGCAGTAGCTTAATAAATTAAGTACTTCCTGGTGTGGTTACTGTACTGGTAACTCCCCAAAAGAATCTGGATTGTGGTGAGGAAACAGAGAAAAAAGCTCATTTAGGACCTGCATTTACGAAGGGTGTAGGCAGCTGTATATCAGGGAGTATCCCTTCTGCGAATAAAAACAGCTAGAGCTTGTTAAGGTGATTACACAGGGAAAAGGATAATGTACTGGGAACTCCTCAGGAGAATCTGATTTGTGGTGAGGGGAGAGAGATAAAAGCTCATTTAGGAACGACATGAACATGCTGCATAAGTAGCTGTTTATCAGTAAATATCTCCACTGAGATTAAGAAAAGCTGTAGCTTTATAAATTAAGTACTTCCTGGTATGGTTACTGTACTGGTAAATGCCCAAAAGAATCTGGATTGTGGTGAGGGAACAGAGAAAAAAGCTCATTTAGGACCTGCACTTACGAAGGGGGTAGGCAGCTGTATATCAGGGAGTAAACCTTCTGAGAATAAAAAAAAGCTGGAGCTTGTTAAGGTAATTACAAAGGGGAAAGGATAATGTACTGGGAACTCCTCAGAAGAATCTGATTCGTGGTGGGGGCGGGTTAAAAGCTCATTTAGGAACGACATGAACATGCTGTGTAGGTAGCTGTATATCAGTAAATATCTCCACTGAGATTAAGAAAAGCAGTAGCTTAATAAATTAAGTACTTCCTGGTATGATTACTGTACTGGTAACTCCCAAAAGAATCTGGATTGTGGTGAGGGAACAGAGAAAAAAGCTCATTTAGGACCTGCACTTACGAAGGAGGTAGGCTGCTGTATATCAGGGAGTAAACCTTCTGAGAATAAAAACAGCTGGAGCTTGTTAAGGTAATTACACAGGGGAAAGGATAATGTACTGGGAAATCCTCAGAAGAATCTGATTTGTGGTGAGGGCAGAGAGATAATAGCTCATTTATGTACGACATGAACATGCTGTGTATGTAGCTGTTTATCAGTAAATATCTCCACTGAGATTAAGAAAGGCAGTAGCTTAATAAATTAAGTACTTCCTGGTATGGTTACTGTACTGGTAACTCCCCAAAAGAATCTGGATTGTGGTGAGGGAACAGAGAAAAAAGCTCATTTAGGACCTGCACTTACGAAGGGGGTAGGCAGCTGTATATCAGGGAGTAAACATTCTGAGAATAAAAACAGCTGGAGCTTGTTAAGGTAATTACACAGGGGAAAGGATAATGTACTGGGAACTCCTCAGAAGAATCTGATTTGTGGTGAGGGGAGAGAGATATAGCTCATTTAGTAACGACATGAACATGCTGCTTAGGTAGCTGTTTATTAGTAAATATCTCCACTGAGATTAAGAAAAGCAGTAGCTTACTAAATTAAGTACTTCCTGGTATGGTTACTGTACTGGTAACTCCCGGAAAGAATCTGGATTGTGGTGAGGGAACAGAGAAAAAAGCTCATTTAGGACCTGCACTTACGAAGGGGGTAGGCAGCTGTATATCAGGGAGTATAGCTTCTGAGAATAAAAACAGCTGGAGCTTGTTGAGGTAATTACACAGGCGAAAGGATAATGTACTGGGAACTCCTCAGAAGAATCTGATTTGTGGTGAGGGGAGAGAGATAAAAGCTCATTTAGGAACTACATGAACATGCTGCATAGGTAGCAGTTTATCAGTAAATATCTAAACTGAGATTAAGAAAAGCAGTAGCTTACTAAATTAAGTACTTCCTGGTATGGTTACTGTACTGGTAACTCCCCAAAAAAATCTGGATTGTGGTGAGGGTACAGAGAAAAAAGCTCATTTATTACCTGCACTTACGAAGGGGGTAGGCACCTGTATATCAGGGAGTAAACCTTCTGAGAATAAAAACAGCTGGAGCTTGTTAAGGTAATTACACAGGGGAAAGGATAATGTACTGGGAACTCCTCAGAAGAATCTGATTTGTGGTGAGGGGAGAGAGATAAAAGCTCATTTAGGAACGACATGAACATGCTGCTTAGGTGGGTGTTTGTCAGTAAATATCTCCACTGAGATTAAGAAAAGCAGTAGCTTAATAAATTAAGTACTTCCTGGTATGGTTACTGCACTGGTAACTCCCAAAAAGAATCTGGATTGTGGTGAGGGAACAGAGAAAAAAGCTCCTTTAGGACCTGCACTTACGAAGGGGGTAGGCAGCTGTATATCAGGGAGTAAACCTTCTGAGAATAAAAACAGCTGGAGCTTGTTAAGGTAATTACAGAGGGGAAAGGATAATGTACCGGGAACTCCTCAGAAGAATCTGATTTGTGGTGAGGTGAGAGAGATAAAAGCTCATTTAGGATCGACATGAAAACGCTGCATACGTAGCTGTTTATCAGGAAATATCTCCACTGAGATTAAGAAAGGCAGTAGCTTAATAAATTAAGTACTTCCTGGTATGGTTACTGTACTGGTAACTCCCCAAAAGAATCTGGATTGTGGTGAGGGAACAGAGAAAAAAGCTCATTTAGGACCTGCACTTACGAAGGGGGTAGGCAGCTGTATATCAGGGAGTAAACCTTCTGAGAATAAAAACAGCTGGAGCTTGTTAAGGTAATTACACAGGGGAAAGGATAATGTACTGGGAAATCCTCAGAGGAATCTGATTTGTGGTGAGGGCAGAGAGATAATAGCTCATTTAGGAACGACATGAACATGCTGTATACGTAGCTGTTTATCAGTAAATATCTCCACTGAGATTAAGAAAGGCAGTAGCTTAATAAATTAAGTACTTCCTGGTATGGTTACTGTACTGGTAACTCCCCAAAAGAATCTGGATTGTGGTGAGGGAACAGAGAAAAAAGCTCATTTAGGACCTGCACTTTCGAAGGGGGTAAGCAGCTGTATATCAGGGAGTTTCCCTTCTGAGAATAAAAATAGCTGGAGCTTGTTAAGGTAATTACACAGGGGAAAGGATAATGTACTGGGAACTCCTCAGAAAAATCTGATTTCTGGTGAGGGGAGAGAGATAAAAGCTCATTTAGGAATGACATGAACATGCTGCAAAGGTAGCTGTTTATCAGTAAATATCTCCACTGAGATTAAGAAAAGCAGTAGCTTAATAAATTAAGTACTTCCTGGTATGGTTACTGTACTGGTAACTCACCAAAAGAATCTGGATTGTGGTGAGGGAACACAGAAAAAAGCTCATTTAGGACCTGCACTTACGAAGGGGGTAGGCAGCTGTATATCAGGGAGTAAACCTTCTGACAATAAAAACAGCTGGAGCAAGTTAAGGTATTTACGCAGGGGAAAGGATAATGTACTGGGAACTCCTCAGAAGAATCTGATTTGTGGTGAGGGGAGAGAGATAAATGTTCATTTAGGAACGAAATGAACATGCTGCGTAGGTAGCTGTTTATCAGTAAATATCTCCACTGAGATTAAGAAAACCAGTAGCTTAATAAAATAAGTACTTCCTGGTATGGTTACTGTAGTGGTAACTCCCCAAAAGAATCTGGATTGTGGTGAGGGAACAGAGAAAAAAGCTCATTTAGGACCTGCACTAACGAAGGAGGTAGGCAGCTGTATATCAGTGAGTATCCCTTTTAAGAATAAAAACAGCTGGAGCTTGTTAAGGTAATTACACAGGGGAAAGGATAATGTACTGGGAACTCCTCAGAAGAATCTGATTTGTGGTGAGGGAGAGAGATAAAAGCTCATGAACATGCTGCATAGGTAGCTATTTATCAGTAAATATCTCCACTGAGTTTAAGAAAAGCAGTAGCTTAATAAATTAAGTACTTCCTGGTATGGATACTGTACTGGTAACTCCCCAAAAGAATCTGGATTGTGGTGAGGGAACAGAGAAAAACTCATTTAGGACCTGCACTTACGAAGGGAGTAGGCAGCTGTATATCAGGGAGTATCCCTTCTGAGACTAAAAACAGCTGGAGCTTGTTAAGGTAATTACACAGGGGAAAAGATAATGTACTGGGAACCCCTCAGGAGAATCTGATTTGTGGTGAGGGGAGAGGGATAAATGCTCATTAAGGAACGACATGAAAATGCTGCGTAGGTAGCTGTTTATCAGTAAATATCTCCACTGAGATTAAGAAAAGCATTAGCTTAATAAATTAAGTACTTCCTGGTATGGTTACTGTACTGGTAACTCCCCATAAGAATCTGAATTGTGGTGAGGGAACAGAGAAAAAAGCTCATTTAGGTCCTGCACTTACGAAGGGGGTAGGCAGCTGTATATCAGGGAGTAAACCTTCTGAGTATGAAAACAGCTGGAGCTTGTTAAGGTAATTACACAGGGGAAAGGATAATGTACTGGGAACTCCTCAGAAGAATCTGATTTGTGGTGAGGGGAAAGAGATATAGCTCATTTAGGAACGACATGAACATGCTGCTTAGGTAGCTGTTTATTAGTAAATATCTCCACTGAGATTAAGAAAAGCAGTAGCTTACTAAATTAAGTACTTCCTGGTATGGTTACTGTACTGGTAACTCCCCAAAAAAATCTGGATTGTGGTGAGGGTACAGAGAAAAAAGCTCATTTATTACCTGCACTTACGAAGGGGGTAGGCACCTGTATATCAGGGAGTAAACCTTCTGAGAATAAAAACAGCTGGAGCTTGTTAAGGTAATTACACAGGGGTAAGGATAATGTACTGGGAACTCCTCAGAAGAATCTTATTTGTGGTGAGGGGAGAGAGATAAAAGCTCATTTAGGAACGACATTTACATGCTGCGTAGGTAGCTGTTTATCAGTAAATATCTCCACTGAGATTAAAAAAAGCAGTAGCTTAATAAATTAAGTACTTCCTGGTATGGTTACTGTACTGGTAACTCTCCAAAAGAATCTGGATTGTGGTGAGGGAAGAGAGAAAAAAGCTCCTTTAGGACCTGCACTAACGAAGGGGGTAGGCAGCTGTATATCAGGGAGTATCCCATCTGAGAATAAAAACAGCTGGAGCTTGTTAAGGTAATTACACAGGGGAAAGGATAATGTACTGGTAACTCCTCAGAAGAATCTGATTTGTGGTGAGGGGAGAGAGATAAAAGCTCATTTAGGAACGACATGTACATGCTGCGTAGGTAGCTATTTATCAGTAAAAATCTCCACTGAGATTAAGAAAAGCAGTAGCTTAATAAATTAAGTACTTCCTGGTATGGTTACTGTACTGGTAACTCCTCAAAAGAATCTGGATTGTGGTGAGGGAACAGAGAAAAAAGCTCATTTAGAAACTGGACTTACGAAGCGGGTAGGCAGCTGTATATCAGGGAGTATCCATTCTGAGAATAAAAACAGCTGGAGCTTGTTTAGGTAATTACACAGGGGAAAGGATAATGTACTGGGAACTCCTCAGAAGAATCTGATTTGTGGTGAGGGGAGAGAGATTAAAGCTCATTTAGGAACGTCATGAACATGCTGCGTAGGTAGCTGTTTAGCAGTAAATATCTCCACTGAGATTAAGAAAAGCAGTAGCTTTATAAATTAAGTACTTCCTGGTATGGTTACTGTACTGGTAACTCCCCAAAAGAATCTGGATTGTGGTGAGGGAACAGAGAAAAAAGCTCATTTAGGATCTGCACTTACAAAGGGGGTAGGCAACTGTATATCATGGAGTATCCCTTCTGAGAATAAAAACAGCTGGAGCTTGTTGTGGTGAGGGGAGAGAGATAAAAGCTCATGAATATGCTGCATAGGTAGCTGTTTATCAGTAAGTATCTCCACTGAGATCAAGAAAAGCAGTAGCTTAGTAAATTAAGTACTTCCTGGTATGGTTACTGTACTGGCAATCCCCAAAGAATCTGGATTGTGGTGAGGGAACACAGAAAAAAACTCATTGAAGACCTGCACTTACGAAGGGGGTAGGCAGCTGTATATCAGGGAGTAAACCTTCTGAGAATAAAAACAGCTGGAGCTTGTTAAGTTAATTACACAGGAGAAAGGATAATGTACTGGGAACTCCTAAGAAGAATCTGATTTGTAGTGAGGGGAGTGAGATAAAAGCTCATTTAGGTACGACATGAACATGCTGCGAAGGTAGCTGTTTATCAGGAAATTTCTCCAATGAGATTAAGAAAAGCAGTAGCTTAATAAATTAAGTACTTCCTGGTATGGTTACTGTACTGGTAACTCCCCAAAAGAATCTGGATTGTGGTGAGGGAACAGAGAAAACAGCTCATTTAGGACCTGCACTTACAAAGGGGGTAGGCAGCGGTATATCAGGGAGTATCCCTTCTGAGAATAAAAAGAGCTGGAGCTTGTTAAGTTAATTACACAAGGGAAAGGATAATGTATTGGAAATTCCTCAGAAGAATCTGATTTTTGGTGAGGGGAGAGAGATAAAAGCTCATTTAGGAAGGACATGAAAATGCTGCATAAGTAGCTGTTTATCAGTAAATATCTCCACTGAGATTAAGAAAAGCAGTAGCTTAATAAATTAAGTACTTCCAGGTATTGTTACTGTACTGGTAACTCCCCAAAACAATCTGGATGGTGGTGAGGGAACAGAGAAAAAAGCTCATTTAGGACCTGCACTAAGAAGGTGGTAGGCAGCTGTATATCAGGGAGTAAACCTTCTGAGAATAAAAACAGCTGGACCTTGTTAAGGTAATTACACAGGGGAACGGATAATGTACTGGGAACTCCTCAGAAGAATATGATTTGTGGTGAGGGTAGAGAGATAAAAGCTCATTTAGGAACGACATGAACATGCTGCGTAGGTAGCTGTTTATCAATAAATATCTCCACTGAGATTTAGAAAAGCAGTAGCTTAATAAATTAAGTACTTCCTGGTATGGTTACTGTACTGGTAACTCCCCAAAAGAATGTGGATTGTGGTGAGGGAACAGAGAAAAAAGCTCATTTAGGACCTGCACTTACGAAGGGGGTAGGCAGCTGTATATCATGGAGTAAACCTTCTGAGAATAAAAACAGCTGGAGCTTGTTAAGGTAATTACACAGGGGAAAGGATAATGTACTGGGAACTCCTCAGAAGAATCTGATTTGTGGTGAGGGGAGAGAGATAAAAGCTCATGAAAATGCTGCATAGTAGCTGTTTATCAGTAAATATCTCCACTGAGATTAAGAAAAGCAGTAGCTTAATAAATTAATCACTTCCTGATATGGTTACTGTACTGGTAACTCCTCAAAACAATCTGGATTTTGGTGAGGGAACAGAGAAAAAAGATCATTTAGGATCTGCACTTACGAAGGGGGTAAGCAGCTGTATATCAGGGAGAAAACCTTCTGAGAATAAAAACAGCTGGAGCGTGTTAAGGTAATTACACAGGGGAAAGGATAATGTACTGGGAACTCCTCAGAAGAATCTGATTTGTGGTGAGGGAAGAGAGATAAAAGCTCATTTAGGAACGACATGAACATGCTGCGTAGGTAGCTGTTTATCAGTAAATATCTCCACTGAGATTAAGAAAAGCAGTAGCTTAATAAATTAAGTACTTCCTGGTATGGTTACTGTACTGGTAACTCCCCAAAAGAATCTGGATTGTGGTGAGGGAACAGAAATAACAGCTCATTTAGAACCTGCACTTACGAAGGGGGTAGGTAGCTGTATGTCAGGGAGTATCCCTTCTGAGAATAAAAACAGCTGGAGCTTGTTAAGGTAATTACACAGAGGAAAGGATAATGTACTGGGAACTCCTCAGAAGAATCTGATTTGTGGTGAGGGGAGAGAGATAAAAGCTCATTTAGGAACGACAAGAAAATGCTGCATAGGTAGCTGTTTATCAGTAAATATCTCCACTGAGATTAAGAAAAGCAGTAGCTTAATAAATTAAGTACTTCCTGGTATGGTTACTGTACTGGTAACTCCCCAAAAGAATCTGGATTGTGGTGAGGGAACAGGGAAAAAAGCTCATTTAGGACCTGCACTTACGAAGGGGGTAGGCAGCAGTTAATCAGGGAGAAAACCATCTGAGAATAAAAACAGCTGGAGCTTGTTAAGGTAATTACACAGGGGAAAGGATAATGTACTGGGAACTCCTCAGAAGAATCTGATTTGTGGTGAGGGGAGAGAGATAAAAGCTCATTTAGGAACGACATGTACATGCTGCGTAGGTAGCTGTTTATCAGTAAATATCTCCACTGAGATTAAGAAAAGCAGTAGCTTAATAAATTAAGTACTTCCTGGTATGGTTACTGTACTGGTAACTCTCCAAGAGAATCTGGATTGTGGTGAGGGAAGAGAGAAAAAAGCTCCTTTAGGACCTGCACTTACAAAGGGGGTAGGCAGCTGTATATCAGGGAGTATCCCTTCTGAGAATAAAAACAGCTGGAGCTTGTTGTGGTGAGGGGAGAGAGATAAAAGCTCATGAATATGCTGCATAGGTAGCTGTTTATCAGTAAATATCTCCACTGAGATTAAGAAAAGCAGTAGCTTAATAAATTCAGTACTTCCTGGTATGGTTACTGTACTGGTAAATCCACAAAAGAATCTGGATTGTGTTGAGGGAACAGAGAAAAAAGCTCATTTACGACCTGCACTTACGAAGATTGTAGGCAGCTGTATATCAGGGAGTATCCCTTCTGAGAATAAAAACAGCTTTAGCTTGTTAAGGTAATTACACAGGGGAAAGGATAATGTACTGGGAACTCCTCAGAAGAATCTGATTTGTGATGAGGGGAGAGAGATAAAAGCTCATGAAAATGCTGCATAGGTAGCTGTTTATCAGTAAATATCTCCACTGAGATTAAGAAAAGCAGTAGCTTAATAAATTAAGTACTTCCTGGTATGGTTACTGTACTGGTAACTCCCCAAAAGAATCTGGATTGTGGTGAGGGAACAGAGAAAAAAGCTCATTTAGGATCTGCACTTACGAAGGGGGTAGGCAGTTGTATATCAGGGAGTAAACCTTCTGAGAATAAAAACAGCTGGAGCGTGTTAAGGTAATTAGACAGGGGAAAGGATAATGTACTTGGAACTCCTCAGAAGAATCTGATTTGTGGTGAGGGAAGAGAGACAAAAGCTCATTTAGGAACGACATGAACATGCTGCGTAGGTAGCTGTTTATCAGTAAATATCTCCACTGAGATTAAGAAAAGCGGTAGCTTAATAAATTAAGTACTTACTTGTACGGTTACTGTACTGGTAAATCCCCAAAAGAATCTGGAATGTGTTGATTGAACAGAGAAAAAAGCTCATTTACGACCTGCACTTATGAAGGGTGTAGGCAGCTCTATATCAGGGAGTATCCCTTCTGAGAATAAAAACAGCTGGAGCTTGTTGTGGTGAGGGGAGAGAGATAAAAGCTCATGAATATGCTGCATAGGTAGTTGTTTATCAGTAAATATCTCCACTGAGATTAAGAAAAGCAGTAGCTTAATAAATTAAGTACTTCCTGGTATGGTTACTGTACTGGTAACTCTCCAAAGAATCTGGATTATGGTGAGGGAACCGAGAAAAAAACTCATTTAGGACCTGCACTTACGAAAGGGGTAGGCAGCTGTATATCACGGAGTATCCCTTCTGAGAATAAAAACAGCTGGAGCTTGTTAAGGTAATTACACAGGGGAAAGGATAATGTACTGGGAACTCCTCAGAAGAATGTGATTTTTGGTGAGGGGAGAGAGATAAAAGCTCATTTAGGAACGACATGAAAATGCTGCATAAGTAGCTGTTTATCAGTAAATATCTCCAATGAGATTAAGAAAAGCAGTAGCTTAATAAATTAAGTACTTCCAGGTATTGTTACTGTACTGGTAACTCCCCAAAAGAATCTGGATGGTGGTGAGGGAACAGAGAAAAAAGCTCATTTAGGACCTGCACTAAGAAGGGGGTAGGCAGCTGTATATCAGGGAGTAAACCTTCTGAGAATAAAAGCAGCTGGACCTTGTTAAGGTAATTACACAGGGGAACGGATAATGTACTGGGAACTCCTCAGAAGAATCTGATTTGTGGTGAGGGGAGAGAGATAAAAGCTTTTAGGAACGACATGAATATGGTGCATAGGTAGCTGTTTATCAGTAAATATCTCCACTGAGATTAAGAAAAGCTGTAGCTTAATAAATTAAGTACTTCCTGGTATGGTTACTATACTGGTAACTCCCCAAAAGAATATGGATTGTGGTGAGGGTATTAAGAAAAGCTGTAGCTTAATAAATTAAGTACATCCTGGTATGGTTACTGTACTGGTAACTCCCCAAAAGAATATGGATTGTGGTGAGGGAACAGAGAAAAAAGCTCATTCAGGACCTGAACTTACGAAGGGGGCAGTCAGCTGTACATCAGGGAGTAAACCTTCTGAGAATAAAAGCATCTGGATCTTGTTAAGGTATTTACACAGGGGAAAGGATAATGTACTGGGAACTCCTCAGAAGAATCTGATTTGTGGTGAGGGGAGAGAGATAAAAGCTCATTTAGGAACGACATGAACATGCTGCATAGGTAGCTGTTTATCAGTAAATATCTCCACTGAGATTAAGAAAAGCAGTAGCTTAATAAATTAAGTACTTCCTGGTATGGTTACTGTACTGGTAACTCCCCAAAAGAATCTGGATTGTGGTGAGTGAACAGAGAAAAAAGGTCATTTAGGACCTGCACTTACGAAGGGGTTAGGCAGCTGTATATCAGGGAGTATCCATTCTGAGAATAAGAACAGCTGGAGCTTGTTAAGGTAATTACACAGGGGAAAGGATAATGTACTGGGAACTCCTCAGAAGAATCTGATTTGTGGTGAGGGGAGAGAGATAAAAGCTCATTTAGGAACGACTTGAACATGCTGCGTAGGTAGCTGTTTATCAGTAAATATGTCCACTGAGATTAAGAAAAGCAGTAGCTTAATAAATTAAGTACTTCCTGGTATGGTTACTGTACTGGTAACTCCCCAAAAGAATCTGGATTGTGGTGAGGGAACAGAGAAAAAAGCTCTTTAGGACCTCCATTTACGAAGGGGGTAGGCAGCTGTATAACAGGGAGTATCCCTTCTGAGAATAAACACAGCTGGAGCTTGTTAAGGTAATTACACAGGGGAAAGGATAATGTACTGCGAACTCCTCAGAAGAATCTGATTTGTGGTGAGGGGAGAGAGATAAAAGCTCATTTAAGAACGACATGAACATGCTGCGTAGGTAGCTGTTTATCAGTAAATATCTCCACTGAGATTAAGAAAAGCAGTAGCTTAATAAATTAAGTACTTCCTGGTATGGTTACTGTACTGATAACTCCCCAAAAGAATCTGGATTGTGGTGAGGGAACAGAGAAAAAATCTCATTTAGGACCTGCACTAAGAAGGGGGTAGGCAGCTGTATATCAGGGAGTAAACCTTCTGAGAATAAAAACAGCGGACCTTGTTAAGGTAATAACACAGGGGAACAGATAATGTACTGGGAACTCCTCAGAAGAATCTGATTTGTGGTGAGGGGAGAGAGATAAAAGCTCATTTAGGAACGACTTGAACATGCTGCGTAGGTAGCTGTTTATCAGTAAATATCTCCACTGAGATTAAGGAAAGCAGTAGCTTAATAAATTAAGTACTTCCTTGTATGGTTACTCTACTGGTAACTCCCCAAAAGAATCTGGATTGTGGTGAGGGAACAGAGAAAAAAGCTCATTTAGGAATTACATGAACATGCTGCGTAGGTAGCTGTTTATCAATAAATATCTCCACTGAGATTAAGAAAAGCAGTAGCTTAATGAATTAAGTACTTCCTGGTATGGGTACTGTACTGGTAACTCCCCAAAAGAATCTGGATTGTGGTGAGGGAACAGAGAAAAAAGCTCATTTAGGACCTGCACTTACGAATGGGGTAGGCAGCTGTATATCAGGGAGTATCCCTTCTGAGAATAATAACAGCTGGAGCTTGTTAAGGTAATTACACAGGGGAAAGGATAATGTACTGGGAACTACTCAGAAGAATCTGATTTGTGGTGAGGGGAGAGAGATAAAAGCTCATGAAAATGCTGCATAACTAGCTGTTTATCAGTAAATATCTCCACTGAGATTAAGAAAAGCAGTAGCTTAATAAATTAAGTACTTCCTGGTATGGTTACTGTACTGGTAACTCCCCAAAAGAATCTGGATTGTGGTGAGGGAACAGAGAAAAAAGCTCATTTATGACCTGCACTTACGAAGGGGGTAGGCAGCTGTATATCAGGGAATATCCCTTCTGAGAATAAAAACAGCTTGAGCTTGTTAAGGTAATTACACTGGGGAAAGGATAATGTACTGGGAACTCCTCAGAAGAATCTGATTTGCGGTGAGGGGAGAGAGATAAAAGCTCATTTAGGAACGACATGAACATGCTGCATAGGTAGCTGTTTATCAGTAAATATCTCCACTGAGATTAAGAAAAGCAGTAGCTTAATAAATAAAGTACTTCCTGCTATGGTTACTGTACTGGTAACTCCCCAAAAGAGTATGGATTGTGGTGATGGTATTAAGAAAAGCTGTAGCTTAATAAATTAAGTACTTCCTGGTATGGTTACTGTACTGGTAACTCCCCAAAAGAATCTGGATTGTGGTGAGGGAACAGAGAAAAAAGGTCATTTAGGATCTGCACTTACGAAGGGGGTAGGCAGCTGTATATCAGGGAGTATACCTTCTGAGAATAAAAACAGCTGGGGCTTGTTAAGGTAATTACACATGGGAAAGGATAATGTACTGGGAACTCCTCAGAAGAATCTGATTTGTGGTGAGGGGAGAGAGATAAAAGCTCATTTAGGAACGACTTGAACATGCTGCGTAGGTAGCTGTTTATCAGTAAATATCTCCACTGAGATTAAGAAAAGCAGTAGCTTAATAAATTAAGTACTTCCTGGTATGGTTACTGTACTGATAATTCCCCAAAAGAATCTGGATTGTGGTGAGGGAACAGAGAAAAAAGCTCATTTAGGACCTGCACTAAGAATTGGGTAGGCAGCTGTATATCAGGGAGTAAACCTTCTGAGAATAAAAACAGCTGGACCTTGTTAAGGTAATTACACAGGGGAACAGATAATGTACTGGGAACTCCTCAGAAGAATCTGATTTGTAGTGAGGGGAGAGAGATAAAAGCTCATTTAGGAACGACATGAACATGCTGCGTAGGTAGCTGTTTATCAGTAAATATCTCCACTGAGATTAAGAAAAGCAGTAGCTTAATAAATTAAGTACTTCCTGGCATGGTTACTGTACTAGTAACTCCCCAAAAGAATCTGGATTGCGGTGAGGGAACAGAGAAAAAATCTCATTTAGGACCTGCACTAAGAATGGGGTAGGCAGCTGTGTATCAGGGAGGAAACCTTCTGAGAATAAAAACAGCTGGAGCTTGTTAAGGTAATTACACAGGGGAAAGGATAATGTACTAGGAACTCCCCAGAAGAATCAGATTTGTGTTGAGGGGAGAGAGATAAAAGCTCATTTAGGAACGACATGAACATGCTGCGTAGGTAGCTGTTTATCAGTAAATATCTCCACTGAGATTAAGAAAAGCAGTAGCTTTATAAATTAAGTACTTCCTGGTATGGTTCCTGTACTGGTAACTCCCCAGAAGAATCTGTATTGTGGTGACGGAACAGAGAAAAAAGCTCATTTAGGACCTGCACTTACTAGGGGGGTAGGCAGCTGTATATCAGGGAGTAAACCTTCTGAGAATAAAAACAGCTGGAACTTGTTAAGGTAATTACACAGGGGAAAGGATAATGTACTGGGAACTCCTCAGAAGAATCTGAGTTTTGGTGAGGGGAGAGAGATAAAATCTCATTTAGGAACGACTTGAACGTGCTGCGTAGGTAGATGTTTATCAGTAAATATCTCCACTGAGATTAAGAAAAGCAGTAGCTTAATAAATTAAATACTTCCTGGTATGGTTACTGTACTGGTAACTCCCCAAAAGAATCTGGTTTGTGGTGAGGGAACAGAGAAAAAAGCTCATTTGTGACCTGCACTTACGAAGGCGGTAGGCAGCTGTATATCAGGGAGTATCCCTCCTGAGAATAATAACAGCTGGAGCTTGTTAAGGTAATTACACAGGGGAAAGGATAATGTACTGGGAACTCCTCAGAAGAATCTGATTTGTGGTGATGGGAGAGAGATAAAAGCTCATGAAAATGCTGCATAACTAGCTGTTTATCAGTAAATATCTCCACTGAGATTAAGAAAAGCAGTAGCTTAATAAATTAAGTACTTCCTGGTATGGTTACTGTACTGGTAACTCCCCAAAAGAATCTGGATTGTGGTGAGGGAACAGAGAAAAAAGCTCATTTAGGACCTGCACTTACCAAGGGGGTAGGCAGCTGTATATCAGGGAATATCCCTTCTGAGAATAAAAACAGCTGGAGCTTGTTAAGGTAATTACACAGGGGAAAGGATAATGTACTGGGAACTCCTCAGAAGAATCTGATTTGTGGTGAGGGGAGAGAGATAAAAGCTCATTTAGGAACGACATGAAAATGCTGCATAAGTAGCTTTTTATCAGTAAATATCTCCACTGAGATTAAGAAAAGCAGTAGCTTAATAAATTAAGTACTTCCAGGTATTGTTACTGTACTGGTAACTACCCAAAAGAATCTGGATTGTGGTGAGGGAACAGAGAAAAAAGCTCATTTAGGACCTGCACTAAGAAGGGGGTAGGCAGCAGTGTATCAGGGAGTAAACCTTCTGAGAATAAAAACAGCTGGACCTTGTTAAGGTAATTACACAGGGGAACGGATAATGTACTGGGAACTCCTCAGAAGAATCTGATTTGTGGTGAGGAGAGAGATAAAAGCTCATGAAAATGCTGCATAACTAGCTGTTTATCAGTAAATATATCCACTGAGATTAAGAAAAGCAGTAGCTTAATAAATTAAGAACCTCCTGGTATGGTTACTGTACTGGTAACTGCCCAAAAGAATCTGGATTGTGGTGAGGAAACAGAGAAAAAAGCTCATTTAGGACCTGCACTTACGAAGGGGGTAGGCAGCTGTATATCAGGGAATATCCCTTCTGAGAATAAAAACAGCTGGAGCTTGTTAAGGTAATTACACAGGGGAAAGGATAATGTACTGGGAACTCCTCAGAAGAATCTGATTTGCGGTGAGGGGAGAGAGATAAAAGCTCATTTAGGAACGACATGAACATGCTGCATAGGTAGCTGTTTATCAGTAAATATCTCCACTGAGATTAAGAAAAGCAGTAGCTTAATAAATTAAGTACTTCCTAGTATGGTTACTGTACTGGTAACTCCCCAAAAGAATCTGGATTGTGGTGAGGGAACAGAGAAAAAAGCTCATTTAGGACCTGCACTTACGAAGGGGGTAGGCAGCTGTATATCAGGGAGTAAACCTTCTGAGATTAAAAACAGCTGGAGCTTGTTAATGTAATTACACAGGGGAAAGGATAATGTACTGGGAACTCCTCAGAAGAATCTGATTTGTGGTGAGTGGAGAGAGATAAAAGCTCATTTAGGACCGACAGGAACATGCTGCGTAGGTAGCTGTTTATCAGTAAATATCTCCACTGAGATTAAGAAAAGCAGTAGCTTAATAAATTAAGTACTTCCTGGTATGGTTACTGTACTGGCAACTCCCCAAAAGAGTCTGGATTGTGGTGAGGGAACAGAGAAAAAAGCTCATTTAGGACCTGCACTTACGAAGGGGGTAGGCAGGTGTATATCAGTGAGTAAACCTTCTGAGAATAAAAACACCTGGAGCTTGTTAAGGTAATTACACAGGGGAAAGGATAATGTACTGGGAACTCCTCAGAAGAATCTGATTTGTGGTGAGGTGAGAGAGCTAAAAGCTCATTTATGAATGACATGAAAATGCTGCATAGGTAGCTGTTTATCAGTAAATATCTCCACTGAGATTAAGAAAAGCAGTAGCTTAATAAATTCAGTACTTCCTGGTATGGTTACTGTACTGGTAACTCACCAAAAGAATCTGGATTGTGGTGAGGGAACAGAGAAAAAAGCTCCTTTAGGACCTGCACTTATAAGGGGGTAGGCAGCTGTATATCAGGGAATATCCCTTCTGAGAATAAAAACAGTTGGAGCATGTTAAGGTAATTACACAGGGGAAAGGATAATGTACTGGGAACTCTCCAGAAGAATCTGATTTGTAGTGAGGTGAGAGAGATAAAAGCTCATTTAGGAACGACATGAACATGCTGCACAGGTAGCTGTTTATCAGTAAATATCTCCACTGAGATTAAGAAAAGCAGTAGCTTAATAAGTTAAGTACTTCCTGGTATGGTTACTGTACTGGTAACTCCCCAAAAGAATCTGGGTTGTGGTGAGGGAACAGAGAAAAAAAATCATTCAGGACCTGCACTTACGAAGGGGTTAGGCAGGTGTATATCAGGGAGTATCCCTTCTGAGATTAAAAACAGCTGGAGCTTGTTTAGGTAATTACACAGGGAAAAGGATAATGTACTGGGAACTCCTCAGAAGAATCTGATTTGTGGTGAGGAGAGAGAGATAAAAGCTCATTTATGAACGATATATAAATGCTGCATAGGTAGCTGTTTATAAGTAAATATCTCCACTGAGATTAAGAAAAGCAGTAGCTTAATAAATTAAGTACTTCCTGCTATGGTTCTTGTACTGGTAACTCCCCAAAAGAATCTGGATTGTGGTGAGGGAACAGAGAAAAAAGCTCATTTAGGACCTGCACTTACGAAGGGGGTAGACAGCTGTATATCAGGGAGTATCCCTTCTGAGAATAAAAACAGCTGGAGCTTGTTAAGGTAATTACACAGGGGAAAGGATACTGTACTGGGAACTCCTCAGAAGAATCTGATTTGTGGTGAGGGGAGAGAGATAAAAGCTCATTTAGGAACGACATGAAAATGCTGCATAGTTAGCTGTTTATCAGTAAATATCTCCACTGAGATTAAGAAAAGCAGTAGCTTAATAAATTAAGTACTTCCTGATATTGTTACTGTACTCATAACTCCCCAAAAGAATCTGGATTGTGGTGAGGGAACAGAGAAAAAAGCTCATTTAGGACCTGCACTTACGAAGGGGGTAGGGAGCTGCATATCAGGGAGTAAACCTTCTGATAATAAAAACAGCTGGAGCTTGTTAAGGTAATTACACAGGGGAAAGGATAATGTACTGGGAACTCCTCAGAAGAATCTGATTTGTGGTGAGGGTAGAGAGATAAAAGCTCATTTAGGAACGACATGAACATGCTGCGTAGGAAGCTGTTTATCAGTAAATATATCCCCTGAGATTAAGAAAAGCATTAGCTTAATAAATTAAGTACTTCCTGGTATGGTTACTGTACTGGTTACTCCCCAAAAGAATCTGGATTGTGGTGAGGGAACAGAGAAAAAAGCTCATTTAGGACCTGCACTTACGGAGGGGGTAGGCAGGTGTATATCAGGGAGTAAACCTTCTGAGAATAAAAACAGCTGGAACTTGTTAAGGTAATTACACAGGGGAAATGATAATGTACTGGGAACTCCTCAGAAGAATCTGATTTGTGGTGAGGGGAGAGAGATAAAAGCTCATTTAGGAACGACATGTACATGCTGCGTAGGTAGCTGTTTATCAGTAAATATCTAAACTGAGATTAAGAAAAGCAGTAGCTTAATAAATTAAGTACTTCCTGGTATGGTTACTGAACTGGTAACTCCCCAAAAGAATCTGGATTGTGTTGAAGGAACAGAGAAAAAAGCTCATTTAGGACCTGCACTTACGAAGGGGTTAGGCAGCTGTGTATCAGGGTGTATCCCTTCTGAGAATCAAAACAGCTGGAGCTTGTTTAGGTAATTACACAGGGGAAAGGATAATGTACTGGGAACTCCTCAGAAGAATCTGATTTGTGGTGAGGGAGAGAGATAAAAGCTCATGAAAATGCTGCATAGGTAGCTGTTTATCAGGAAATATCTCCACTGAGTTTAACAAAAGCAGTAGCTTAATAAATTAAGTAATTCCTGGTATGGTTACAGTACTGGGAACTCCCCAAAAGAATCTGGATTGTGGTGAGGGAACAGAGAAAAAAGCTCATTTAGGACCTGCACTTACGAAGGGGGTAGGTAGCTGTATATCAGGGAGTATCCCTTCTGAGAATAAAAACACCTGGAGCTTGTGAAGGTAATTACACAGGGGAAAGGATAATGTACTGGGAACTCCTCAGAATAATCTGATTTGTGGTGATGGGAGAGAGATAAACGCTCATTTAGGAACGACATGAACATGCTGCGTAGGTAGCTGTTTATCAGTAAATATCTCCACTGAGATTAAGAAAAGCAGTAGCTTAATAAATTAAGTACTTCCTGGTATGGTTACTGTACTGGTAACTCCTCAGAAGAATATGGATTGTGGTGAGGGAACAGTGAAAAAAGCTCATTTAGGACGTGCACTTACGAAGGGGGTAGGCAGCTGTATATCAGGGAGTATCCCTTCTGAGAATAAAAACAGCTAGAGCTTGTTAAGGTAATTACACAGGGGAAAGTATAATGTACTGGTAACTCCTCAGAAGAATCTGATTTGTGGTGAGGGGAGAGAGATAAAAGCTCATTTAGGAACGACAAGTAAATGCTGCATGGGTAGCTGTTTATCAGTAAATGTCTCCACTGAGATTACGAAAAGCAGTAGCTTAATAAATTAAGTACTTAATGATATGGTTACTGTACTGGTAACTGCCCAAAAAGAATCTGGATTGTGGTGAGGGCACAGAGAAAAAAGCTAATTTAGGCCCTACACTTACGAAGGGGTTAGGCAACTGTATATCAGGGAGTAAACCTTCTGAGAATCAAAACAGCTGGAGCTTGTTAAGGTAATTACACAGGGGAAAGGATAATGTACTGGGAACTCCTCAGAAGAATCTGATTTGTGGTGAGGGAGAGAGATAAAAGCTCATGAAAATGCTGCATAGGTAGCTGTTTATCATTAAATATCTCCACTGAGTTTAAGAAAAGCAGTAGCTTAATAAATTAAGTAATTCCTGGAATGGTTAC
This sequence comes from Perognathus longimembris pacificus, assembly GCF_023159225.1. Taxonomy (NCBI): domain Eukaryota; kingdom Metazoa; phylum Chordata; class Mammalia; order Rodentia; family Heteromyidae; genus Perognathus; species Perognathus longimembris. Next base: position 7,615 of record NW_025958929.1, on the reverse strand, counting down.
TGTACTGGTAACTCCCCAAAAGAATGTGGATTTTGCTGAGGGAACAGAGAAAAAAGCTCATTTAGGACCTGCACTTACGAAGGGGGTAGGCAGCTCTATATCAGGGATTAAACCTTCTGAGAATAGAAACAGCTGGAGCTTGTTAAGGTAATTACACAGGGGAAAGGATAATGTACTGGGAACTCCTCAGAAGAATCTGATTTGTGGTGAGGGGAGAGAGATAAAACCTCATTTAGGAAGGACATAAACATGCTGCATATGTAGCTGTTTATCAGTAAATATCTCCACTGAGATTAAGAAAAGCAGTAGCTTAATAAATTAAGTACTTCCTGGTATGGTTACTGTACTGGTAACTCCCCAAAAGAATCTGGATTGTGGTGAGGAAACAGAGAAAAAAGCTCATTTATGACCTGCACTTACGAAGGGGGTAGGCAGCTGTATATCAGGGAGTAAACCTTCTGAGAATAAAATCAGCTGGAGCTTTTTAAGGTAATTACACAGGGGAAAGGATAATGTACCGGGAACTCCTTAGAAGAATCTGATTTGTGGTGAGGGGAAAGAGATAAAAGCTCATTTAGGAACGACATGAAAATGCTGCATAAGTAGCTGTTTATCAGTAAATATCTCCACTGAGATTAAGAAAAGCTGTAGCTTTATAAATTAAGTACTTCATGGTATGGTTACTGTACTGGTAAATGCCCAAAAGAATCTGGATTGTGGTGAGGGAACAGAGAAAAAAGCTCATTTAGGACCTGCAATTACGAAGGGGGTAGGCAGCTGTATATCAGGGAGTAAACCTTCTGAGAATAAAAAAAAGCTGGAGCTTGTTAAGGTAATTACAAAGGGGAAAGGATAATGTACTGGGAACTCCTCAGAAGAATCTGATTCGTGGTGGGGGGGGGGTTAAAAGCTCATTTAGGAACGACATGAACATGCTGTGTAGGTAGCTGTTTATCAGTAAATATCTCCACTGAGATTAAGAAAAGCAGTAGCTTAATAAATTAAGTACTTCCTGGTATGATTACTGTACTGGTAACTCCCAAAAGAATCTGGATTGTGGTGAGGGAACAGAGAAAAAAGCTCATTTAGGAACTGCACTTACGAAGGAGGTAGGCAGCTGTATATCAGGGAGTATCCCTTGTGAGAATAAAAACAGCTGGAGCTTGTTAAAGTAATTACACAGGGTAAAGGATAATGTACTGGGAACTCCTCAGAAGAATCTGATTTGTGGTGAGGGAGAGAGATATAAGCTCATGAAAATGCTGCATAGGTAGCTGTTTATCAGTAAATATCTCCACTGAGATTAAGAAAAGCAGTAGCTTAATAAATTAAGTACTTCCTGGTGTGGTTACTGTACTGGTAAATGCCCAAAAGAATCTGGATTGTGGTGAGGGAACAGAGAAAAAAGCTCATTTAGGACCTGCACTTACGAAGGTGGTCGGCAGCTGTATATCAGGGAGTATCCCTTCTGAGAATAAAAACAACTGGAGCTTGTTAAGGTAATTACACAGGGGAAAGGATAATGTACTGGGAACTCCTCAGAAGAATCTGATTTGTGGTGAGGGGAGAGAGATAAAAGGTCATTTAGGAACGACATGAACATGCTGCATAGGTAGCTGTTTATCAGTAAATATCGCCACTGAGATTAAGAAAAGCGGTACCTTAATAAATTAAGTACTTCCTGGGATGGTTACTGTACTGATAACTCCCCAAAAGAATCTGGATTGTGGTGAGGGAACAGAGAAAAAAGCTCATTTAGGACCTGCACTTACGAAGGGGGTAGGCAGCTGTATATCAGGGAGTAAACCTTCTGAGAATAAAAACAGCTGGAGCTTGTTAAGGTAATTACACAGGGGAAAGGATAATGTACTGGGAACTCCTCAGAAGAATCTGATTTGTGGTGAGGGGAGAGAGATAAAAGCTCATTTAGAAATGACACGAAAATGCTGCATAGGTAGATGTTTATCAGTAAATATCTCCACTGAGATTAAGAAAAGCAGTACTTAATAAATTAAGTACTTCCTGGTATGGTTACTGTACTGGTAACTCCCCAAAAGATTCTGGATTGTGGTGAATGAACAGATAAAAAAGCTCATTTAGGACCTGCACTTACGAAGGAGGTAGGAAGCTGTATATCAGGAAGTAAATCTTCTGAGAATAAAAATAGCTGGAGCTTGTTAAGGTAATTACACAGGGGAAAGGATAATGTACTGGGAACTTCTCAGAAGAATCTGATTTGTGGTGAGGGGAGAGAGATAAAAGCTCATTGAAGAACGACATGAACATGCTGCGTAGGTAGCTTTTTATCAGTAAATATCTCCACTGAGATTAAGAAAAGCAGTAGCTTAATAAATTAAGTACTTCCTGGTATGGTTACTGTACTGGTAACTCCCCAAAAGAATCTGGATTGTGGTGAGGGAACAGAGAAAAAAGCTCATTTAGGACCTGCACTTACGAAGGGGGTAGGCAGCTGTATATCAGGGAGTATCCCTTCTGAGAATAAAAACAGCTGGAGCTTGTTAAGGTAATTACACAGGGGAAAAGATAATGTACTGGGAACTCCTCAGAAGAATCTGATTTTTGGTGAGGGCAGAGAGATAAAAGCTCATTTTGGAACGACATGAATATGCTGTGTAGGTAGCTGTTTATCAGTAAATATCTCCACTGAGATTAAGAAAGCAGTAGCTTAATAAATTAAGTACTTCCTGGTGTGGTTACTGTACTGGTAACTCCCCAAAAGAATCTGGATTGTGGTGAGGAAACAGAAAAAAAAGCTCATTTAGGACCTGCATTTACGAAGGGTGTAGGCAGCTGTATATCAGGGAGTATCCCTTCTGCGAATAAAAACAGCTGGAGCTTGTTAAGGTGATTACACAGGGAAAAGGATAATGTACTGGGAACTCCTCAGGAGAATCTGATTTGTGGCGAGGGGAGAGAGATAAAAGCTCATTTAGGAACGACATGAACATGCTGCATAAGTAGCGGTTTATCAGTAAATATCTCCACTGAGATTAAGAAAAGCAGTAGCTTAATAAATTAAGTACTTCCTGGTATGATTACTGTACTGCTAACTCCCCAAAAGAATCTGGATTGTGGTGAGGGAACAGAGAAAAAAGCTAATTTAGGACCTGCACTTACGAAGGAGGTAGGCAGCTGTATATCAGGGAGTATCCCTTGTGAGAATAAAAACAGCTGGAGCTTGTAAAGTAATTACACAGGGTAAAGGATAATGTACTGGGAACTCCTCAGAAGAATCTGATTTGTGGTGAGGGAGAGAGATAAAAGCTCATGAAAATGCTGCATAGGTAGCTGTTTATCAGTAAATATCTCCACTGAGATTAAGAAAAGCAGTAGCTTAATAAATTAAGTACTTCCTGGTATGGTTACTGCACTGGAAACTCCCCAAAAGAATCTGGATTGTGGTGAGGGAACAGAGAAAAAAGCTCATTTAGGACCTGCACTTACGAAGGGGGTAGGCAGCTGTGTATCAGGGAGTAAACCTTCTGAGAATAAAAACAGCTGGAGCTTGTTAAGGTAATTACACAGGGGAAAGGATAATGTACTGGGAACTCCTCAGAAGAATCTGATTTGTGGTGAGGGGAGAGAGATAAAAGCTCATTTAGGAAAGACATGAAAACGCTGCATACGTAGCTGTTTATCAGTAAATATCTCCACTGAGATTAAGAAAAGCAGTAGCTTAATAAATTAAATACTTCCTGGTATGGTTACTGTACTGGTAACTCCCCAAAAGAATCTGGATTGTGGTGAGGGAACAGAAAAAAAAGCTCATTTACGACCTGCACTTACGAAGGTGGTAGGCTGCTGTATATCAGGGAGTAAACCTTCTGAGAATAAAAACAGCTGGAGCTTGTTAAGGTAATTACACAGGGGAAAGGATAATGTACTGGGAAATCCTCAGAAGAATCTGATTTGTGGTGAGGGCAGAGAGATAATAGCTCATTTAGGAACGACAGGAACATGCTGTGTACGTAGCTGTTTATCAGTAAATATCTCCACTGAGATTAAGAAAGGCAGTAGCTTAATAAATTAAGTACTTCCTGGTATGGTTACTGTACTGGTAACTCCCCAAAAGAATCTGGATTGTGGTGAGGGAACAGAGAAAAAAGCTCATTTAGGACCTGCACTTACGAAGGGGGTAGGCAGCTGTATATCAGGGAGTAAACCCTCTGAGAATAAAAACAGCTGGAGCTTGTTAAGGTAATTACACAGGGGAAAGGATAATGTACTGGGAACTCCTCAGAAGAATCTGATTTGTGGTGAGGGGAGAGAGATAAAAACTCATTTAGGAACGACATGAACATGCTGCGTAGGTAGCTGTTTGTCAGTAAATATCTCCACTGAGATTAAGAAAAGCAGTAGCTTAATAAATTAAGTACTTCCTGGTATGGTTACTGTACTGGTAACTCCCCAAAAGAATCTGGATTGTGGTGAGGGAACAGAGAAAAAAGCTCATTTAATACCTGCACTTACGAAGGGGATAGGCAGCTGTATATCAGGGAGTAAATCTTCTGAGAATAAAAACAGCTGGAGCTTGTTAAGGTAATTACACAGGGGAAAGGATAATGTACTGGGAACTCCTCAGGAGAATCTGATTTGTGGTGAGGGGAGAGAGATAAAAGGTCATTTAGGAACGACATGAACATGCTGCATAGGTAGCTGTTTGTCAGTAAATATCGCCACTGAGATTAAGAAAAGCGGTAGCTTAATAAATTAAGTACTTCCTGGGAAGGTTACTGTACTGATAACTCCCCAAAAGAATCTGGATTGTGGTGAGGGAACAGAGAAAAAAGCTCATTTAGGACCTGCACTTACGAAGGGGGTAGGCAGCTGTATATCAGGGAGTAAACCTTCTGAGAATAAAAACAGCTGGAGCTTGTTAAGGTAATTACACAGGGGAAAGGATAATGTACTGGGAACCCCTCAGAAGAATCTGATTTGTGGTGAGGGGAGAGAGATAAAAGGTCATTTAGGAACGACATGAACATGCTGCATAGGTAGCTGTTTGTCAGTAAATATCGCCACTGAGATTAAGAAAAGCGGTAGCCTAATAAATTAAGTACTTCCTGGGATGGTTACTGTACTGATAACTCCCAAAAGAATCTGGATTGTGGTGAGGGAACAGAGAAAAAAGCTAATTTAGGACCTGCACTTACGAAGGAGGTAGGCAGCTGTATATCAGGGAGTATCCCTTGTGAGAATAAAAACAGCTGGAGCTTGTTAAAGTAATTACACAGGGGAAAGGATAATGTACTGGGAACTCCTCAGAAGAATCTGATTTGTGGTGAGGGAGAGAGATAAAAGCTCATGAAAATGCTGCATAGGTAGGGGTTTATCAGTAAATATCTCCACTGAGATTAAGAAAAGCAGTAGCTTAATAAATTAAGTACTTCCTGGTATGGTTACTGCACTGGTAACTCCCCAAAAGAATCTGGATTGTGGTGAGGGAACAGAGAAAATAGCTCATTTAGGACCTGCACTTACGAAGGGGGTAGGCAGCTGTGTATCAGGGAGTAAACCTTCTGAGAATACAAACAGCTGGAGCTTGTTAAGGTAATTACACAGGGGAAAGGATAATGTACTGGGAACTCCTCAGAAGAATCTGATTTTTGGTGAGGGCAGAGAGATAAAAGCTCATTTTGGAACGACATGAAAATGCTGTGTAGGTAGCTGTTTATCAGTAAATATCTCCACTGAGATTAAGAAAGCAGTAGCTTAATAAATTAAGTACTTCCTGGTGTGGTTACTGTACTGGTAACTCCCCAAAAGAATCTGGATTGTGGTGAGGAAACAGAGAAAAAAGCTCATTTAGGACCTGCATTTACGAAGGGTGTAGGCAGCTGTATATCAGGGAGTATCCTTCTGCGAATAAAAACAGCTGGAGCTTGTTAAGGTGATTACACAGGGAAAAGGATAATGTACTGGGAACTCCTCAGGAGAATCTGATTTGTGGTGAGGGGAGAGAGATAAAAGCTCATTTAGGAACGACATGAACATGCTGCATAAGTAGCTGTTTATCAGTAAATATCTCCACTGAGATTAAGAAAAGCTGTAGCTTTATAAATTAAGTACTTCCTGGTATGGTTACTGTACTGGTAAATGCCCAAAAGAATCTGCATTGTGGTGAGGGAACAGAGAAAAAAGCTCATTTAGGACCTGCACTTACGAAGGGGGTAGGCAGCTGTATATCAGGGAGTAAACCTTCTGAGAATAAAAAAAAGCTGGAGCTTGTTAAGGTAATTACAAAGGGGAAAGGATAATGTACTGGGGAACTCCTCAGAAGAATCTGATTTGTGGTGGGGGGGGGGGGTTAAAAGCTCATTTAGGAAAGACATGAACATGCTGTGTAGGTAGCTGTATATCAGTAAATATCTCCACTGAGATTAAGAAAAGAAGTAGCTTAATAAATTAAGTACTTCCTGGTATGATTACTGTACTGGTAACTCCCAAAAGAATCTGGATTGTGGTGAGGGAACAGAGAAAAAAGCTCATTTAGGACCTGCACTTACGAAGGAGGTAGGCAGCTGTATATCAGGGAGTATCACTTGTGAGAATAAAAACAGCTGGAGCTTGTTAAAATAATTACACAGGGTAAAGGATAATGTACTGGAAACTCCTCAGAAGAATCTGATTTGTGGTGAGGGAGAGAGATAAAAGCTCATGAAAATGCTGCATAGGTAGCTGTTTATCAGTAAATATCTCCACTGAGATTAAGAAAAGCAGTAGCTTAATAAATTAAGTACTTCCTGGTATGGTTACTGCACTGGTAACTCCCCAAAAGAATCTGGATTGTGGTGAGGGAACAGAGAAAAAAGCTCATTTAGGACCTGCACTTACGAAGGGGGTAGGCAGCTGTGTATCAGGGAGTAAACATTCTGAGAATAAAAACAGCTGGAGCTTGTTAAGGTAATTACACAGGGGAAAGGATAATGTACTGGGAACTTCTCAGAAGAATCTGATTTGTGGTGAGGGGAGAGAGATAAAAGCTCATTTAAGAACGACATGAAAACGCTGCATACGTAGCTGTTTATCAGTAAATATCTCCACTGAGATTAAGAAAAGCAGTAGCTTAATAAATTAAATACTTCCTGGAATGGTTACTGTACTGGTAACTCCCCAAAAGAATCTGGATTGTGGTGAGGGCAGAGAGATAATAGCTCATTTAGGAATGACATGAACATGCTGCGTAGGTAGCTGTTTATCAGTAAATATCTCCACTGAGATTAAGAAAAGCAGTAGCTTAATAAATTAAGTACTTCCTGGTATGGTTACTGTACTGGTAACTCCCCAAAAGAATCTGGATTGTGGTGAGGGAACAGAGAAAAAGCTCATTTAATACCCGCACTTACGAAGGGGATAGGCAGCTGTATATCAGGGAGTAAATCTTCTGAGAATAAAAACAGCTGGAGCTTGTTAAGGTAATTACACAGGGGAAAGAATAATGTACTGGGAACTCCTCAGAAGAATCTGATTTGTGGTGAGGGGAGAGAGATAAAAGGTAATTTAGGCACGACATGAACATGCTGCATAGGTAGCTGTTTATCAGTAAATATCGCCACTGAGATTAAGAAAAGCGGTAGCTAAATAAATTAAGTAC
>NW_025958928.1:0-99823 GCF_023159225.1 Perognathus longimembris pacificus | reverse complement strand
GAAAAGCAGTAGCTTCATAAATTAAGTACTTCCTGGTATGGTTACTGTACTGGTAACTCCACAAAATAATCTGGATTGTGGTGAGGGAACAGAGAAAAAAGCTCATTTAAGACCTGCACTTACGAAGGGGGTAGGCAGCTGTATATCAGGGAGTAAACCTTCTGAGAATAAAAACAGCTGGAGCTTGTTAAGGTAATTACACAGGGGAAAGGATAATGTACTGGGAACTCCTCAGAAGAATCTGATTTGTGGTGAGGGGAGAGAGATAAAAGCTCATTTAGGAACGACATGAAAATGCTGCATAGGTAGCTGTTTATCAGTAAATATCTCCACTGAGATTAAGAAAAGCAGTAGCTTAATGAATTAAGTACTTCCTGGTATGGTTACTGTACTGGTAACTCCCCAAAAGAATCTGGATTGTGGTGAGGGAACAGAGAAAAAAGCTCTTTTAGGACCTGCACTTACGAAGGGGGTAGGCAGCTGTATATCAGGGAGTAAACCTTCTGAGAATAAAAACAGCTGGAGCTTGTTAAGGTAATTACACAGGGGAAAGGATAATGTACTGGGAACTCCTCAGAAGAATCTTTTTGGTGGTGAGGGAGAGAGATAAAAGCTCATTTAGGAACGACATGAAAATGGTGCATAGGTAGCTGTTTATCATTAAATATCTCCACTGAGATTAAGAAAAGCAGTAGCTTAATAAATGAAGTACTTCCTGGTATGGTTACTGTACTGGTAACTCCCCAAAAGAATCTGATTGTGGTGAGGAACGTAGAAAAAAGCTCATTTAGGACCAGCACTTACCAAGGGGGTAGGTAGCTGTATATCAGGGAGTAAACCTTCTGAGAATAAAAACAGCTGGAGCTTGTTAAGGCAATTACACAGGGGAATGCATAATATACTGGGAACTCCTCAGAAGAATCTGATTTGTGGTGAGGGGAAAGAGATAAAAGCTCATTTATGGACGACATGTACATGCTGCGTATGTAGCTGTTTATCAGTAAATATCTCCACTGAGATTAAGAAAAGCAGTAGCTTAATAAATTAAGTACTTCCTGGTATGGTTAATGTACTGGTAACTCCCCAAAAGAATCTGGATTGTGGTGAGGGAAGAGTGAAAAAAGCTCATTTAGGACCTGCACTTACGAAGGAGATAGGGAGCTGTATATCAGGGAGTATCCCTTCTGAGAATAAAAACAGTTGGAGCTTGTTAAGGTAATTACACAGGGGAAAGGATAATGTACTGGGAACTCCTCACAAGAATCTGATTTGTGGTGAGGGGAGAGGGATAAAAGCTCATTTAGGAACGACATGAACATGCTGCGTAGGTAGCTGTTTATCAGTAAATATCTCCACTGAGATTAAGAAAAGCAGTAGCTTAATAAATTAAGTACTTCCTGTTATGGTTACTGTACTGGTAACGCCCCAAAAGAATCTGGATTGTGGTGAGGGAACAGAGAAAAAAGCTCATTTTGGACCTGCACTTACGAAGGGGGTAGGCAGCGGTATATCAGGGAGTATCCCTTCTGAGAATAAAAACAGCTGGATCTTGTTAAGGTAATTACACAGGGGAAAGGATAATGTACTGAGAACTCCTCAGAAGAATCTGATTTGTGGTGAGGGGATAGAGATAAAAGCTCATTTAGAAACGACATGAAAATGCTGCGTAGGTAGCTGTTTATCAGTAAATATCTCTACTGAGATTAAGAATAGCAGTAGCTTAATAAATTAAGTACTTCCTGGTATGGTTACTGTACTGGTAACTCCCTAAAAGAATCTGGATTGAGGTGAGGGAAGAGAGGAAAAGCTCATTTAGGACCTGCACTTACGAGGGGGTAGGCAGCTGTGTATCAGGGAGTAAACCTTCTGAGAATAAAAACAGCTGGAGCTTTTTAAGGTAATTACACAGGGGAAAGGATAATGTACTGGGAACTCCTCAGAAGAATCTGATTTGTGGTGAGGGGTGAGAGATAAAAGCTCATTAGAAACGACATGAACATGCTGCGTAGGTAGCTGTTTATCAGTAAATATCTAAACTGAAACTAAGAAAAGCAGTAGATTAATAAATTAAGTACTTCCTGGTATGGTTAATGTACTGGTAACTCCCCAAAAGAATCTGGATTGTGGTGAGGGAACAGAGAAAAAAGCTCATTTAGGACCTGCACTTACGAAGGGGTTAGGCAGCTGTATATCAGGGAGTATCCCTTCTGAGAATAAAAACAGCTGGAGCTTGTTAAGGTAATTACACAGGGGAAAGGATAATGTACTGGGAACTCCTCAGAAGAATCTGATTTGTGGTGAGGGGAGAGAGATAAACGCTCATTAAGTACGACATGAACATGCTGCATAGGTAGCTGTTTATCAGTAAATATCTCCACTGAGATTAAGAAAAGCAGTAGCTTAATAAATTAAGTACTTCCTGGTATGGTTACTGTACTGGTAACTCTCGAAAAGAATCTGGATTGTGGTGCGGGAACAGAGAAAAAAGCTCATTTAGGACCTGCACTTACGAAGGGGGTAGGCCGCTGTATATCAGGGAGTACCCCTTTTGAGAATAAAAACAGCTGGAGCTTGTTAAGGTAATTACACAGGGGAAAGGATAATATCCTGGAAACTCCTCAGAAGAATGTGATTTTTGGTGAGGGGAGAGAGATAAAAGCTCATTTAGGAACGACATGCACATGCTGCTTAGGTAGCTGTTTATCAGTAAACATCTCCACTGAGATTAAGAAAAGCAGTAGCTTAATAATTTAAGTACTTCCTCTAATGGTTACTGTACTGGTAACTCCCCAAAGAATCTGGATTGTGGTGAGGTAACAGAGAAAAAAGCCCATTTAGGACCTGCACTTACGAAGGGGGTAGGCAGCTGTATATCAGGGATGATCCCTGCTGACAATAAAAACAGCTGGAGCTTTTTAAGGAAATTACACAGGGGAAAGGATAATGTACTGGGAAATCCTCAGAAGAATCTGATTTGTGGTGAGGGGAGAGAGATAAAAGCTCATTTAGGAACGACATGAAAATGCTGCGTAGGTAGCTGTTTATCAGTAAATATCTCCACTGAGATTAAGAAAAGCAGTAGCTTAATAAATTAAGTACTATCTGGTATGGTTACTGTACTGCTAACTCCCCAAAAGAATCGGGATTGTGGTGAGGGATCAGAGAAAAAAGCTCATTTAGGACCTGCACTAACGAAAGGGGTAGGCAGCTGTATATCAGGGAGTAAACCTTCTGAGAATAAAAACACCTGGAACTTCTTAAGGTAATTACACAGGGGAAAGGATAATGTACTGTGAACTACTCAGAAGAATCTGATTTGTGGTGAGGGGAGAGAGATAAAATCTCATTTAAGAACGACATGAACATGCTGCATAGGTAGCTGTGTATCAGAAAATATCTCCACTGAGATTAAGAAAAGCAGTAGCTTAATAAATTAAGTCCTTCCTGGTATGGTTACTGTACTGGTAACTCCCCAAAAGAATATGGATTGTGGTGAGGGAACAGAGAGAAAAGCTCATTTAGGACCTGCACTTACGAAGGGTGTAGGCAGCTGTATATCAGGGAGTAAACCTTCTGAGAATAAAAACAGCTGGAGCTTGTTAAGGTAATTACACAGGGGAAAGGATAATGTACTGGGAACTCCTCAGAAGAATCTGATTTGTGGTGAGGGGAGAGAGATAAAAGCTCATTTAGGATCGACTTGAACATGCTGGGTAGGTAGCTGTTTATCAGTAAATATCTCCACTGAGATTAAGAAAAGCAGTAGCTTAATAAATTAATTACTTCCTGGTATGGTTACTGTACTAGTATCTCTCCAAAATAATCTGTATTGTGGTGAGGGAACAGAGAAAAAACCTCATTTAATACCTGCACTTACGAAGGGGGTAGGCAGCTGTATATCAGGGACTATCCATTCTGACAATAAAAACAGCTGGAACTTGTTAACGTAATTACACAGGAGAAAGGATAATGTACTGGGAACTCCGAGAAGAATCTGATTTGTGGTGAGGGGAGAGAGATAAAAGCTCATTAACAACGACATGAACATGCTGCGTAGGTAGCTGTTTATCAGTAAAGATCTCCACTGAGATTAAGAAAAGCAGTAGCTTAATAAATTAAGTACTTCCTGGGATGGTTACTGTACTGGTAACTCCCTAAAAGAATCTGGATTGAGGTGAGAGAAGAGAGGAAAAGCTCATTTAGGACCTGCACTTACGAGGGGGTAGGCAGCTGTGTATCAGGGAGTAAACCTTCTGAGAATAAAAACAGCTGGAGCTTTTTAAGGTAATTACACAGGGGAAAGGATAATGTACTGGGAACTCCTCAGAAGAATCTGATTTGTGGTGAGGGGTGAGAGATAAAAGCTCATTTAGAAACGACATGAACATGCTGCGTAGGTAGCTGTTTATCAGTAAATATCTAAACTGAAACTAAGAAAAGCAGTAGATTAATAAATTAAGTACTTCCTGGTATGGTTAATGTACTGGTAACTCCCCAAAAGAATCTGGATTGTGGTGAGGGAACAGAGAAAAAAGCTCATTTAGGACCTGCACTTACGAAGGGGGTAGGCAGCTGTATATCAGGGAGTATCCCTTCTGAGAATAAAAACAGCTGGAGCTTGTTAAGGTAATTACACAGGGGAAAGGATAATGTACTGGGAACTCCTCAGAAGAATCTGATTTGTGGTGAGGGGAGAGAGATAAACGCTCATTAAGTACGACATGAACATGCTGCATAGGTAGCTGTTTATCAGTAAATATCTCCACTAAGATTAAGAAAAGCCGTAGCTTAATAAATTAAGTACTTCCTGGTATGGTTACTGTACTGGTAACTCCCCAAAAGAATCTGGATTGTGGTGAGGAAACAGAGAAAAAAGCTCATTTATGACCTGCACTTTCGAATGGGGTAGGGAGCTGTATATCAGGGAGTAAACCTTCTGAGAATAAAAACAGCTGGAGGTTGTTAAGGTAATTACACAGGGGAAAGGATAATGTACTGGGAACTCCTCAGAAGAATCTGATTTGTGGTGAGGGGAGAGAGATAAAAGCTCATTTAGGAACGACATGAACATGCTGCGTAGGTAGCTGTTTATCAGTAAATATCTCCACTGAGATTAAGAAAAGCAGTAGCTTAATAAATTAAGTACTTCCTGTTATGGTTACTGTACTGGTAACTCCCCAAAAGAATCTGGATTGTGGTGAGGGAACAGAGAAAAAAGCTCATTTATGACCTGCACTTACGAAGGGGGTAGGCAGCGGTATATCACGGAGTATCACTTCTGAGAATAAAAACAGCTGGATCTTGTTAAGGTAATTACACAGGGGAAAGGATAATGTACTGAGAACTCCTCAGAAGAATCTGATTTGTGGTGAGGGGATAGAGATAAAAGCTCATTTAGAAACGACATGGACATGCTGCGTAGGTAGCTGTTTATCAGTAAATATCTCCACTGAGATTAAGAAAAGCAGTAGCTTAATAAATTAAGTACTTCCTGGTATGGTTACTGTACTGGTAACTCCCCAAAAGAATCTGGATTGTGGTGAGGGAACAGAGAAAAAAGCTCATTTAGGACCTGCACTTACGAAGGGGGTAGGCTGCTGTATATCAGGGAGTAAACCTTCTGAGAATAAAAACAGCTGGAGCTTGTTAAGGTAATTACACAGGGGAAAGGATAATGTACTGGGAACTCCTCAGAAGAATCTGATTTGTGGTGAGGGGAGAGAGATAAAAGCTCATTTAGGAACGACATGAACATGCTGCGTAGGTAGCTGTTTATCAGTAAATATCTCCACTGAGATTAAGAAAAGCAGTAGCTTAATAAATTAAGTACTTCCTGTTATGGTTACTGTACTGGTAACGCCCCAAAAGAATCTGGATTGTGGTGAGGGAACAGAGAAAAAAGCTCATTTTGGACCTGCACTTACGAAGGGGGTAGGCAGCGGTATATCAGGGAGTATCCCTTCTGAGAAAAAAAAAGGTGGATCTTGTTAAGGTAATTACACAGGGGAAAGGATAATGTACTGAGAACTCCTCAGAAGAATCTGATTTGTGGTGAGGGGATAGAGATAAAAGCTCATTTAGAAACGACATGGACATGCTGCGTAGGTAGCTGTTTATCAGTAAATATCTCCACTAAGATTAAGAAAAGCAGTAGCTTAATAAATTAAGTACTTCCTGGTATGGTTACTGTACTGGTAACTCCCCATAGAATCTGGAATGTGGTGAGGGAACAGAGAAAAAAGCTCATTTAGGACCTTCACTTACGAAGGGGGTAGGCAGCTGTATATCAGGGAGTATCCCTTCTGAGAATAAAAACCACTGGAGCTTGTTAAGGTAATTACACAGGGGAAAGGATAATGAACTGGGAACTCCTCAGAAGAATATGAGTTGTCATGAGGGGAGAGAGATAAAAGCTCATTTAGGAACGACATGAACATGCTGCGTAGGTAGCTGTTTATCAGTAAATATCTCCACTGAGATTAAGAAAAGCAGTATCTTAATAAATTAAGTACTTCCTGGTATGGTTACTGTACTGGTAACTCCCCAAAAAAATCTGGATTTTGGTGAGGGAACAGAGAAAAAATCTCATTTAGGACCTGCACATACGAAGGGGATAGGCAGCTGTATATCAGGGAGTAAACCTTCTGAGAATAAAAATAGCTGGAGCTTGTTAAGGTAATTACACAGGGGAAAGGATAATGTCCTGGGAACTCCTCAGAAGAATCTGATTTGTGGTGAGGGGCGAGAGATAAAAGCTCATTTAGGAACGACATGAACATGCTGCGTAGGTAGCTGTTTATCAGTAAATATCTCCACTGAGATTAAGAAAAGCAGTAGCTTAATAAATTAAGTACTTCCTGGTATGGTTTCTGTACTGGTAACTTCCCAAAAGAATCTGGATTGTGGTGAGGGAACAGAGAAAAAAGCTCATTTAGGACCTTCACTTACGAAGGGTGTAGGCAGCTGTATATCAGGGAGTATCCCTTTGAGAATAAAAACAGCTGGAGCTTGTTAAGGTAATTACTCAGGGGAAAGGATAATGTACTGGAAACTCGTCAGAAGAATCTGACTTGTCGTGAGGGGAGAGAGAAAAAAGCTCATTTAGGAACGACATGAACATGCTGCATAGGTAGCTGTTTATCAGTAAATACCTCCACTGAGAATAAGAAAAGCAGTAGTTTCATAAATTAAGTACTTCCTGGTATGGTTACTGTACTGGTAACTCCCCAAAAGAATCTGGATTGTGGTGAAGGAACAGAGAAAAAACCTCATTTAGGACCTGCGCTTACGAAGGGGGTAGGCAGCTGTATATCTGGGAGTTAACCTTCTGAGAATAAAAACAGCTGGAGCTTGTTAAGGTAATTACACAGGGGAAAGGATAATGTACTGGGAACTCCTCAGAAGAATCTGATTTGTGGTGAGGGGAGAGAGATAAAACCTCATTAAGGAACGACATGAACATGCTGCGTAGGTAGCTGTTACTCCACTGAGATGAAGAAAATAAGTAGATTAATAAATTCAGTACTTCGTGGTAGGGTTACTGTACAGGTAACTCCCCAAAAGAATCTGGACTGTGGTGAGGGAAGAGAGAAAAAATCTCATTTAGGACCTGCACTTACTTAGAGGGTAGGCAGCTGTATATCAGGGAGTAAACCTTCTGAGAATAAAAACAGCTGGATCTTGTTAAGGTAATTACTCAGGGGAAAGGATAATGTACTGGAAACTCCTCAGAAGAATCTGACTTGTCGTGAGGGGAGAGAGAAAAAAGCTCATTTAGGAACGACATGAACATGCTGCGTAGGTAGCACTTTATCAGTAAATATCTCCACTAAGATTAAGAAGAGCAGTAGCTTAATAAATTAAGTACTTCCTGGTATGGTTACTGTACTGGTAACTCCCCAAAGAATCTGGAATGTGGTGAGGGAACAGAGAAAAAAGCTCATTTAGGACCTTCACTTACGAAGGGGGTAGGCAGCTGTATATCAGGGAGTATCCCTTCTGAGAATAAAAACGACTGGAGCTTGTTAAGGTAATTACACAGGGGAAAGGATAATGTACTGGGAACTCCTCAGAAGAATCTGATTTGTGGTGAGGGGAGATTGATAAAAGCTCATTTAGGAACGACATGAACATGCTGCGTAGGTAGCTGTTTATCAGTAAATATCTCCACTGAGATTAAGAAAAGCAGTATCTTAATAAATTAAGTACTTCCTGGTATGGTTACTGTACTGGTAATTTCCCAAAAGAATCTGGATTTTGGTGAGGGAACAGAGAAAAAAGCTCATTTAGGACCTGCACTTACGAAGGGGATAGGCAGCTGTATATCAGGGAGTAAACCTTCTGAGAATAAAAATAGCTGTAGCTCGTTAAGGTAATTACACAGGGGAAAGGATAATGTCCTGGGAACTCCTCAGAAGAGTCTGATTTGTGGTGAGGGGAGAGAGATAAAAGCTCATTTAGGAACGACATGAACATGCTGCGTAGGTAGCTGTTTATCAGTAAATATCTCCACTGAGATTAAGAAAAGCAGTAGCTTAATAAATTAAGTACTTCCTGGTATGGTTACTGTACTGGTAACTCCCCAAAAGAATCTGGATTGTGGTGAGGGAACAGAGAAAAAAGCTCATTTAGGACCTTCACTTACGAAGGGGGTAGGCAGCTGTATATCAGGGAGTATCCCTTCTGAGAATAAAAACAGCTGGAGCTTGTTAAGGTAATTACACAGGGGAAAGGATAATGTACTGGGAACTCCTCAGAAGAATCTGATTTGTGGTGAGGGGAGAGAGATAAAAGCTCATTTAGGAACGACATGTACATGCTGCGTAGGTAGCTGTTTACTCCACTGAGATTAAGAAAAGCAGTAGATTAATAAATTCAGTACTTCGTGGTATGGTTACTGTATTCGTAACTCCCCAAAAGAATCTGGATTGTGGTGAGGGAACAGAGAAAAAACTCATTTAGGACCTGCACTTACGAAGGGGCTAGGCAGCTGTATATCAGGGAGTATCCCTTCTGAGAATAAAAACAGCTGGAGCTTGTTGAGGTAATTACACAGGGGAAAGGATAATGTACTGGGAACTCCTCAGAAGAATCTGATTTGTGGTGAGGGGAGAGAGATAAAAGCTCATTTAGGAACGACATGAACATGCTGCATAGGTAGCTGTTTATCAGTCAGTATCTCCACTGAGATTAAGCAAAGCAGTAGCTTAATAAATTATGTACTTCCTGGTATGGTTATTGTACTGGTAACTCCCCAAAAGAATCTGGACTGTACTGAGGAAACAGAGAAAAAAGCTCATTTAGGACCTGCACTTACTTGGGGGTAGGCAGCTGTATATCAGGGAGTAAAACTTCTGAGAATAAAAACAGCTGGATCTTGTTAAGGTAATTACGCAGGGGAAAGGATAATGTACTGAAAACTCCTCAGAAGAATCTGACTTGTCGTGAGGGGAGAGAGAAAAAAGCTCATTTAGGAACGACATGAACATGCTGCGTAGGTAGCTGTTTATCAGTAAATATCTCCACTAAGATTAAGAAAAGCAGTAGCTTAATAAATTAAGTCCTTCCTGGTATGGTTACTGTACTGGTAACTCCCCAAAGAATCTGGAATGTGGTGAGGGAACAGAGAAAAAAGCTCATTTAGGACCTTCACTTACGAAGGGGGTAGGCAGCTGTATATCAGGGAGTATCCCTTCTGAGAATAAAAACCACTGGAGCTTGTTAAGGTAATTACACAGGGGAAAGGATAATGTCCTGGGAACTCCTCAGAAGAATCTGATTTGTGGTGAGGGGAGAGAGATAAAAGCTCATTTATGAACGACATGAACATGCTGCATAGGTAGCTGTTTACTCCAAAGAGATTTAGAAAAGCAGTAGATTAATAAATTCAGTACTTCGTGGTATGGTTACTGTACTCGTAACTCCCCAAAAGAATCTGGATTGTGGTGAGGGAACAGAGAAAAAAGCTCATTTAGGACGTGCACTTACGAAGGGGCTAGGCAGCTGTATATCAGGGAGTAAACCTTCTGAGAATAAAAACACCTGGAGCTTGTTAAGGTAATTACACAGGGGAAAGGATAATGTACTGGGAACTCCTCAGAAGAATCTGATTTGTGCTGAGGGGAGAGAGATAAAAGCTCATTTAGGAACGACATGAACATGCTGCATAGGTAGCTGTTTATCAGTAAATATCTCCACTGAGATTAAGAAAAGCAGTAGCTTAATAAATTTAGTACTTCCTGGTATGGTTACTGTACTGGTAACTCCCCAAAAGAATCTGGATTGTGGTGAGGGAACTGAGAAAAAACCTCATTTAAGACCTGCACTTACGAAAAGGGTACGCAGCTGTATATCAGGGAGTAAACCTTCTGAGAATAAAAATAGCTGGAGCTTGTTAAGGTAATTACACAGGGGAAAGGATAATGTACTGGGAACTCCTCAGAAGAATCTGATTTGTGGTGAGGGGAGAGAGATAAAAGCTCATTTAGCAACGACATGAACATGCTGCATAGGTAGCTGTTTATCAGTCAGTATCTCCACTGAGATTAAGCAAAGCAGTAGCTTAATAAATTAAGTACTTCCTGGTATGGTTACTGTACTGGTAACTCCCCAAAAGAATCTGGATTGTGGTGAGGGAACAGAGATAAAAGCTCATTTAGGACCTTCACTTACGAAGGGGGTAGGCAGTTGTATATCAGGGAGTAAACCTTCTGAGAATAAAAATAGCTGGAGCTTGTTAAGGTAATTACACAGTGGAAAGGATAATGTCCTGGACACTCCTCAGAAGAATCTGATTTGTGGTGAGGGGAGAGAGATAAAAGCTCATTTAAGAACGACATGAACATGATGCGTAGTTAGCTGTTTATCAGTAAATATCTCCACTGAGATTAAGAAAAGCAGTAGCTTAATAAATTAAGTACTTCCTGGTATTGTTTCTATACTGGTAACTTCCCAAAAGAATCTGGATTGTGGTGAGGGAACAGAGAAAAAAGCTCATTTAGGACCTGCACTTACGAAGGGGGTAGGCAGTTGTATATCAGGGAGTATCCCTTCTGAGAATAAAAGCAGCTGGAGCTTGTTAAGGTAATTACACAGGGGAAAGGATAATGTACTGGGAAATCCTCAGAAGAATCTGATTTGTGGTGAGGGGAGAGAGATAAAAGCTCATTTATGAACGACATGAACATGCTGCGTAGGTAGCTGTTTACTCCAAAGAGATTAAGAAAAGCAGTAGATTAATAAATTCAGTACTTCGTGGTATGGTTACTGTACTCGTAACTCCCCAAAAGAATCTGGATTGTGGTGAGGGAACAGAGAAAAAAGCTCATTTAGGACCTGCACTTACGAAGGGGCTAGGCAGCTGTATATCAGGGAGTATCCCTTCTGAGAATAAAAACAGCTGGAGCTTGTTAAGGTAATTACACAGGGGAAAGGATAATGTACTGGGAACTCCTCAGAAGAATCTGATTTGTGTTGAGGGGAGAGAGATAAAAGCTCATTTAGGAACGACATGAACATGCTGCATAGGTAGCTGTTTATCAGTAAATACCTCCACTGAGATTAAGAAAAGCAGTAGTTTCATAAATTAAGTACTTCCTGGTATGGTTACTGTACTGGTAACTCCCCAAAAGAATCTGGATTGTGGTGAGGGAACAGAGAAAAAACCTCATTTAGGACCTGCACTTACGAAGGGGGTAGGCAGCTGTATATCTGGGAGTTAACCTTCTGAGAATAAAAACAGCTGGAGCTTGTTAAGGTAATTACACAGGGGAAAGGATAATGTACTGGGAACTCCTCAGAAGAATCTGACATGTCGTGAGGGGAGAGAGAAAAAAGCTCATTTAGGAACGACATGAACATGCTGCGTAGGTAGCTCTTTATCAGTAAATATCTCCACTAAGATTAAGAAGAGCAGTAGCTTAATAAATTAAGTACTTCCTGGTATGGTTACTGTACTGGTAACTCCCCAAAGAATCTGGAATGTGGTGAGGGAACAGAGAAAAAAGCTCATTTAGGACCTTCATTTACGAAGGGGGTAGGCAGCTGTATATCAGGGAGTATCCCTTCTGAGAATAAAAACGACTGGAGCTTGTTAAGGTAATTACACAGGGGAAAGGATAATGTACTGGGAAATCCTCAGAAGAATCTGATTTGTGGTGAGGGGAGAGAGATAAAAGCTCATTTATGAACGACAAGAACATGCTGCGTAGGTAGCTGTTTACTCCACTGAGATTAAGAAAAGCAGTAGATTAATAAATTCAGTACTTCGTGGTATGGTTACTGTACTCGTAACTCCCCAAAAGAATCTGGATTGTGGTGAGGGGACAGAGAAAAAAGCTCATTTAGGACCTGAACTTACGAAGGGAGTAGGCAGCTGTATATCAGGGAGTATCCCTTCTGAGAATAAAAGCAGCTGGAGCTTGTTAAGGTAATTACACAGGGGAAAGGATAATGTACTGGGAATTCCTCAGAAGAATCTGATTTGTGGTGAGGGGAGAGAGATAAAAGCTCATTTATGAACGACATGAACATGATGCGTAGGTAGCTGTTTACTCCACAGAGATTAAGAAAAGCAGTAGATTAATAAATTCAGTACTTCGTGGTATGGTTACTGTACTCGTAACTCCCCAAAAGAATCTGGATTGTGGTGAGGGAACAGAGAAAAAAGCTCATTTAGGACCTTCACTTACGATGGGGGTAGGCAGCTGTATATCAGGGAGTATCCCTTCTGAGAATAAAAACAGCTGGAGCTTGTTGAGGTAATTACACAGGGGAAAGGATAATGTACTGGGAACTCCTCAGAAGAATCTGATTTGTGGTAAGGGGAGAGAGATAAAAGCTCATTTAGGAACGACATGAACATGCTGCGTAGGTAGCTGTTACTTCACTGAGATTAAGAAAAGCAGTAGATTAATAAATTCAGTACTTCGTGGTATGATTACTGTACTGGTAACTCCCCAAAAGAATCTGGACTGTGGTGAGGGAACAGAGAAAAAAGCTCATTTAGGACCTGCACTTACTTAGGGGGTAGGCAGCTGTATATCAGGGAGTAAACGTTCTGAGAATAAAAACAGCTGGATCTTGTTAAGGTAATTACTCAGGGGAAAGGATAATGTAGTGGAAACTCCTCAGAAGAATCTGACTTGTCGTGAGGGGAGAGAGAAAAAAGCTCATTTAGGAACGACATGAACATGCTGCGTAGGTAGCTGTTTATCAGTAAATATCTCCACTGAGATTAAGAAAAGCAGTATCTTAATAAATTAAGTACTTCCTGGTATGGTTAATGTACTGGTAACTCCCCAAAAGAATCTGGATTTTGGTGAGGGAACAGAGAAAAAAGCTCATTTAGGACCTGCACTTACGAAGAGGATAGGGAGCTGTATATCAGGGAGTAAACCTTCTGAGAATAAAAACAGTTGGAGCTTGTTAAGGTAATTACACAGGGGAAAGGATAATGTACTGGGTACTCCTCAGAAGAATCTGATTTGTGGTGAGGGGAGAGAGATAAAAGCTCATTTAGGAACGACATGAACATGCTGCGTAGGTAGCTGTTTATCAGTAAATATCTCCACTGAGATTAAGAAAAGCAGTAGCTTAATAAATTAAGTACTTCCTGGTATGGTTACTGTACTGGTAACTCCCCAAAAGAATCTGGATTGTGGTGAGGGAACCGAGAAAAATCTCATTTAGGACCTGCACTTATGAAGGGGGTAGGCAGCTGTATATCAGGGAGTAAAATTTCTGAGAATAAAAACAGCTGGAGCTTGTTTAGGTAATTACACAGGGGAAAGGATAATGTACTGGGAACTCCTCAGAAGAATCTGATTTGTGTTGAGGGGAGAGAGATAAAAGCTCATTTAGGAACGACATGAACATGCTGCATAGGTAGCTGTTTATCAGTAAATATCTCCACTGAGATTAAGAAAAGCAGTTGTTTCATAAATTAAGTACTTCCTGGTATGGATACTATACTGGTAACTCCCCAAAAGAATCTGGATTGTGGTGAGGGAACAGAGGAAAAACCTCATTTAGGACCTGCACTTACGAAGGGGGTAGGCAGCTGTATATCTGGGAGTTAACCTTCTGAGAATAAAAACAGCTGGAGCTTGTTAAGGTAATTACACAGGGGAAAGGATAATGTACTGGGAACTCCTCAGAAGAATCTGATTTGTGGTGAGGGGAGAGAGATAAAACCTCATTTAGGAACGACATGAACATGCTGCGTAGGTAGCTGTTTATCAGTAAATACCTCCACTGAGATTAAGAAAAGCAGTAGTTTCATAAATTAAGTACTTCCTGGTATGGTTACTGTACTGGTAACTCCCCAAAAGAATCTGGATTGTGGTGAGGGAACAGAGAAAAAACCTCATTTAGGACCTGCACTTACGAAGGGGGAAGGCAGCTGTATATCTGGGAGTTAACCTTCTGAGAATAAAAACAGCTGGAGCTTGTTAAGGTAATTACACAGGGGAAAGGATAATGTACTGGGAACTCCTCAGAAGAATCTGATTTGTGGTGAGGGGAGAGAGATAAAACCTCATTTAGGAACGACATGAACATGCTGCGTAGGTAGCTGTTACTCCACTGAGATGAAGAAAATCAGTAGATTAATAAATTCAGTACTTCGTGGTAGGGTTACTGTACTCGTAACTCCCCAAAAGAATCTGGATTGTGGTGAGGGGACAGAGAAAAAAGCTCATTTAGGACCTGAACTTACGAAGGGAGTAGGCAGCTGTATATCAGGGAGTATCCCTTCTGAGAATAAAAGCAGCTGGAGCTTGTTAAGGTAATTACACAGGGGAAAGGATAATGTACTGGGAATTCCTCAGAAGAATCTGATTTGTGGTGAGGGGAGAGAGATAAAAGCTCATTTATGAACGACATGAACATGATGCGTAGGTAGCTGTTTACTCCACAGAGATTAAGAAAAGCAGTAGATTAATAAATTCAGTACTTCGTGGTATGGTTACTGTACTCGTAACTCCCCAAAAGAATCTGGATTGTGGTGAGGGAACAGAGAAAAAAGCTCATTTAGGACCTTCACTTACGATGGGGGTAGGCAGCTGTATATCAGGGAGTATCCCTTCTGAGAATAAAAACAGCTGGAGCTTGTTGAGGTAATTACACAGGGGAAAGGATAATGTACTGGGAACTCCTCAGAAGAATCTGATTTGTGGTAAGGGGAGAGAGATAAAAGCTCATTTAGGAACGACATGAACATGCTGCGTAGGTAGCTGTTACTTCACTGAGATTAAGAAAAGCAGTAGATTAATAAATTCAGTACTTCGTGGTATGATTACTGTACTGGTAACTCCCCAAAAGAATCTGGACTGTGGTGAGGGAACAGAGAAAAAAGCTCATTTAGGACCTGCACTTACTTAGGGGGTAGGCAGCTGTATATCAGGGAGTAAACGTTCTGAGAATAAAAACAGCTGGATCTTGTTAAGGTAATTACTCAGGGGAAAGGATAATGTAGTGGAAACTCCTCAGAAGAATCTGACTTGTCGTGAGGGGAGAGAGAAAAAAGCTCATTTAGGAACGACATGAACATGCTGCGTAGGTAGCTGTTTATCAGTAAATATCTCCACTGAGATTAAGAAAAGCAGTATCTTAATAAATTAAGTACTTCCTGGTATGGTTAATGTACTGGTAACTCCCCAAAAGAATCTGGATTTTGGTGAGGGAACAGAGAAAAAAGCTCATTTAGGACCTGCACTTACGAAGAGGATAGGGAGCTGTATATCAGGGAGTAAACCTTCTGAGAATAAAAACAGTTGGAGCTTGTTAAGGTAATTACACAGGGGAAAGGATAATGTACTGGGTACTCCTCAGAAGAATCTGATTTGTGGTGAGGGGAGAGAGATAAAAGCTCATTTAGGAACGACATGAACATGCTGCGTAGGTAGCTGTTTATCAGTAAATATCTCCACTGAGATTAAGAAAAGCAGTAGCTTAATAAATTAAGTACTTCCTGGTATGGTTACTGTACTGGTAACTCCCCAAAAGAATCTGGATTGTGGTGAGGGAACCGAGAAAAATCTCATTTAGGACCTGCACTTATGAAGGGGGTAGGCAGCTGTATATCAGGGAGTAAAATTTCTGAGAATAAAAACAGCTGGAGCTTGTTTAGGTAATTACACAGGAGAAAGGATAATGTACTGGGAACTCCTCAGAAGAATCTGATTTGTGTTGAGGGGAGAGAGATAAAAGCTCATTTAGGAACGACATGAACATGCTGCATAGGTAGCTGTTTATCAGTAAATATCTCCACTGAGATTAAGAAAAGCAGTTGTTTCATAAATTAAGTACTTCCTGGTATGGATACTATACTGGTAACTCCCCAAAAGAATCTGGATTGTGGTGAGGGAACAGAGGAAAAACCTCATTTAGGACCTGCACTTACGAAGGGGGTAGGCAGCTGTATATCTGGGAGTTAACCTTCTGAGAATAAAAACAGCTGGAGCTTGTTAAGGTAATTACACAGGGGAAAGGATAATGTACTGGGAACTCCTCAGAAGAATCTGATTTGTGGTGAGGGGAGAGAGATAAAACCTCATTTAGGAACGACATGAACATGCTGCGTAGGTAGCTGTTTATCAGTAAATACCTCCACTGAGATTAAGAAAAGCAGTAGTTTCATAAATTAAGTACTTCCTGGTATGGTTACTGTACTGGTAACTCCCCAAAAGAATCTGGATTGTGGTGAGGGAACAGAGAAAAAACCTCATTTAGGACCTGCACTTACGAAGGGGGAAGGCAGCTGTATATCTGGGAGTTAACCTTCTGAGAATAAAAACAGCTGGAGCTTGTTAAGGTAATTACACAGGGGAAAGGATAATGTACTGGGAACTCCTCAGAAGAATCTGATTTGTGGTGAGGGGAGAGAGATAAAACCTCATTTAGGAACGACATGAACATGCTGCGTAGGTAGCTGTTACTCCACTGAGATGAAGAAAATCAGTAGATTAATAAATTCAGTACTTCGTGGTAGGGTTACTGTACAGGTAACTCCCCAAAAGAATCTGGACTGTGGTGAGGGAACAGAGAAAAAATCTCATTTAGGACCTGCACTTACTTAGAGGGTAGGCAGCTGTATATCAGGGAGTAAACCTTCTGAGAATAAAAACAGCTGGATCTTGTTAAGGTAATTACTCAGGGGAAAGGATAATGTACTGGAAACTCCTCAGAAGAATCTGACTTGTCGTGAGGGGAGAGAGAAAAAAGCTCATTTAGGAACGACATGAACATGCTGCGTAGGTAGCACTTTATCAGTAAATATCTCCACTAAGATTAAGAAGAGCAGTAGCTTAATAAATTAAGTACTTCCTGGTATGGTTACTGTACTGGTAACTCCCCAAAGAATCTGGAATGTGGTGAGGGAACAGAGAAAAAAGCTCATTTAGGACCTTCACTTACGAAGGGGGTAGGCAGCTGTATATCAGGGAGTATCCCTTCTGAGAATAAAAACGACTGGAGCTTGTTAAGGTAATTACACAGGGGAAAGGATAATGTACTGGGAACTCCTCAGAAGAATCTGATTTGTGGTGAGGGGAGAGAGATAAAAGCTCATTTAGGAACGACATGAACATGCTGCGTAGGTAGCTGTTTATCAGTAAATATCTCCACTGAGATTAAGAAAAGCAGTATCTTAATAAATTAAGTACTTCCTGGTATGGTTACTGTACTGGTAATTTCCCAAAAGAATCTGGATTTTGGTGAGGGAACAGAGAAAAAAGCTCATTTACGACCTGCACTTACGAAGGGGATAGGCAGCTGTATATCAGGGAGTAAACCTTCTGAGAATAAAAATAGCTGGAGCTCGTTAAGGTAATTACACAGGGGAAAGGATAATGTCCTGGGAACTCCTCAGAAGAATCTGATTTGTGGTGAGGGGAGAGAGATAAAAGCTCATTTAGGAACGACATGAACATGCTGCGTAGGTAGCTGTTTATCAGTAAATATCTCCACTGAGATTAAGAAAAGCAGTAGCTTAATAAATTAAGTACTTCCTGGTATGGTTACTGTACTGGTAACTCCCCAAAAGAATCTGGATTGTGGTGTGGGAACAGAGAAAAAAGCTCATTTAGGACCTTCACTTACGAAGGGGGTAGGCAGCTGTATATCAGGGAGTAAAACTTCTGAGAATAAAAACAGCTGGATCTTGTTAAGGTAATTACGCAGGGGAAAGGATAATGTACTGGGAACTCCTCAGAAGAATCTGATTTGTGGTGAGGGGAGAGAGATAAAAGCTCATTTAGGAACGACATGTACATGCTGCGTAGGTAGCTGTTTACTCCACTGAGATTAAGAAAAGCAGTAGATTAATAAATTCAGTACTTCGTGGTATGGTTACTGTATTCGTAACTCCCCAAAAGAATCTGGATTGTGGTGAGGGAACAGAGAAAAAACTCATTTAGTACCTGCACTTACGAAGGGGCTAGGCAGCTGTATATCAGGGAGTATCCCTTCTGAGAATAAAAACAGCTGGAGCTTGTTGAGGTAATTACACAGGGGAAAGGATAATGTACTGGGAACTCCTCAGAAGAATCTGATTTGTGGTGAGGGGAGAGAGATAAAAGCTCATTTAGGAACGACATGAACATGCTGCATAGGTAGCTGTTTATCAGTATATATCTCCACTGAGATTAAGAAAAGCAGTAGCTTAATAAATTATGTACTTCCTGGTATGGTTATTGTACTGGTAACTCCCCAAAAGAATCTGGACTGTACTGAGGAAACAGAGAAAAAAGCTCATTTAGGACCTGCACTTACTTGGGGGTAGGCAGCTGTATATCAGGGAGTAAAACTTCTGAGAATAAAAACAGCTGGATCTTGTTAAGGTAATTACGCAGGGGAAAGGATAATGTACTGAAAACTCCTCAGAAGAATCTGACTTGTCGTGAGGGGAGAGAGAAAAAAGCTCATTTAGGAACGACATGAACATGCTGCGTAGGTAGCTGTTTATCAGTAAATATCTCCACTAAGATTAAGAAAAGCAGTAGCTTAATAAATTAAGTACTTCCTGGTATGGTTACTGTACTGGTAACTCCCCATAGAATCTGGAATGTGGTGAGGGAACAGAGAAAAAAGCTCATTTAGGACCTTCACTTACGAAGGGGGTAGGCAGCTGTATATCAGGGAGTATCCCTTCTGAGAATAAAAACCACTGGAGCTTGTTAAGGTAATTACACAGGGGAAAGGATAATGTACTGGGAACTCCTCAGAAGAATCTGAATTGTCATGAGGGGAGAGAGATAAAAGCTCATTTAGGAACGACATGAACATGCTGCGTAGTTAGCTGTTTATCAGTAAATATCTCCACTGAGATTAAGAAAAGCAGTATCTTAATAAATTAAGTAATTCCTGGTATGGTTACTCTACTGGTAACTCCCCAAAAAAATCTGGATTTTGGTGAGGGAACAGAGAAAAAATCTCATTTAGGACCTGCACTTACGAAGGGGATAGGCAGCTGTATATCAGGGAGTAAACCTTCTGAGAATAAAAATAGCTGGAGCTTGTTAAGGTAATTACACAGGGGAAAGGATAATGTCCTGGGAACTCCTCAGAAGAATCTGATTTGTGGTGAGGGGCGAGAGATAAAAGCTCATTTAGGAACGACATGAACATGCTGCGTAGGTAGCTGTTTATCAGTAAATATCTCCACTGAGATTAAGAAAAGCAGTAGCTTAATAAATTAAGTACTTCCTGGTATGGTTACTGTACTAGTAACTTCCCAAAAGAATCTGGATTGTGGTGAGGGAACAGAGAAAAAAGCTCATTTAGGACCTTCACTTACGAAGGGTGTAGGCAGCTGTATATCAGGGAGTATCCCTTTGAGAATAAAAACAGCTGGAGCTTGTTAAGTTAATTACTCAGGGGAAAGGATAATGTACTGGAAACTCCTCAGAAGAATCTGACTTGTCGTGAGGGGAGAGAGAAAAAAGCTCATTTAGGAACGACATGAACATGCTGCATAGGTAGCTCTTTATCAGTAAATATCTCCACTAAGATTAAGAAAAGCAGTAGCTTAATAAATTAAGTCCTTCCTGGTATGGTTACTGTACTGGTAACTCCACAAAGAATCTGGAATGTGGTGAGGGAACAGAGAAAAAAGCTCATTTAGGACCTTCACTTACGAAGGGGGTAGGCAGCTGTATATCAGGGAGTATCCCTTCTGAGAAAAAAAACCACTGGAGCTTGTTAAGGTAATTACACAGGGGAAAGGATAATGTACTGGGAATTCCTCAGAAGAATCTGATTTGTGGTGAGGGGAGAGAGATAAAAGCTCATTTAGGAACGACATGAACATGCTGCATAGGTAGCTGTTTATCAGTAAATATCTCCACTGGGATAAGAAAAGCAGTAGCTTAATAAATTAAGTACTTCCTAGTATGGTTACTATACAGGTAACTCCCCAAAAGAATCTGGATTGTGGTGAGGGAACACAGAAAAAAGCTCATTTAGGACCTGCACTTACGAAGGGGGTAGGCAGTTGTATATCATGGAGTATCCCTTCTGAGAATAAAAGCAGCTGGAGCTTGTTAAGGTAATTACACAGGGGAAAGGATAATGTACTGGGAAATCCTCAGAAGAATCTGATTTGTGGTGAGGGGAGAGAGATAAAAGCTCATTTATGAACGACATGAACATGCTGCATAGGTAGCTGTTTACTCCAAAGAGATTAAGAAAAGCAGTAGATTAATAAATTCAGTACTTCGTGGTATGGTTACTGTACTCGTAACTCCCCAAAAGAATCTGGATTGTGGTGAGGGAACAGAGAAAAAAGCTCATTTAGGACGTGCACTTACGAAGGGGCTAGGCAGCTGTATATCAGGGAGTAAACCTTCTGAGAATAAAAACACCTGGAGCTTGTTAAGGTAATTACACAGGGGAAAGGATAATGTACTGGGAACTCCTCAGAAGAATCTGATTTGTGCTGAGGGGAGAGAGATAAAAGCTCATTTAGGAACGACATGAACATGCTGCATAGGTAGCTGTTTATCAGTAAATATCTCCACTGAGATTAAGAAAAGCAGTAGCTTAATAAATTTAGTACTTCCTGGTATGGTTACTGTACTGGTAACTCCCCAAAAGAATCTGGATTGTGGTGAGGGAACTGAGAAAAAACCTCATTTAAGACCTGCACTTACGAAAAGGGTAGGCAGCTGTATATCAGGGAGTAAACCTTCTGAGAATAAAAATAGCTGGAGCTTGTTAAGGTAATTACACAGGGGAAAGGATAATGTACTGGGAACTCCTCAGAAGAATCTGATTTGTGGTGAGGGGAGAGAGATAAAAGCTCATTTAGCAACGACATGAACATGCTGCATAGGTAGCTGTTTATCAGTAAATACCTCCACTGAGATCAAGAAAAGCAGTAGTTTCATAAATTAAGTACTTCCTGGTATGGTTACTGTACTGGTAACTCCCCAAAAGAATCTGGATTGTGGTGAGGGAACAGAGAAAAAACCTCATTTAGGACCTGCACTTACGAAGGGGGTAGGCAGCTGTATATCTGGGAGTTAACCTTCTGAGAATAAAAACAGCTGGAGCTTGTTAAGGTAATTACACAGGGGAAAGGATAATGTACTGGGAACTCCTCAGAAGAATCTGATTTGTGGTGATGGGAGAGAGATAAAAGCTCATTTAGGAACGACATGTACATGCTGCGTAGGTAGCTGTTACTCCACTGAGATTAAGAAAAGCAGTAGATTAATAAATTCAGTACTTCGTGGTATGGTTACTGTACTGGTAACTCCCCAAAAGAATCTGGACTGTGGTGAGGGAACAGAGAAAAAAGCTCATTTAGGACCTGCACTTACTTAGAGGGTAGGCAGCTGTATATCAGGGAGTAAACCTTCTGAGAATAAAAACAGCTGGATCTTGTTAAGGTAATTACTCAGGGGAAAGGATAATGTACTGGAAACTCCTCAGAAGAATCTGACATGTCGTGAGGGGAGAGAGAAAAAAGCTCATTTAGGAACGACATGAACATGCTGCGTAGGTAGCTCTTTATCAGTAAATATCTCCACTAAGATTAAGAAGAGCAGTAGCTTAATAAATTAAGTACTTCCTGGTATGGTTACTGTACTGGTAACTCCCCAAAGAATCTGGAATGTGGTGAGGGAACAGAGAAAAAAAGCTCATTTAGGACCTTCACTTACGAAGGGGGTAGGCAGCTGTATATCAGGGAGTATCCCTTCTGAGAATAAAAACGACTGGAGCTTGTTAAGGTAATTACACAGGGGAAAGGATAATGTACTGGTAAATCCTCAGAAGAATCTGATTTGTGGTGAGGGGAGAGAGATAAAAGCTCATTTATGAACGACATGAACATGCTGCGTAGGTAGCTGTTTACTCCACTGAGATTAAGAAAAGCAGTAGATTAATAAATTCAGTACTTCGTGGTATGGTTACTGTACTCGTAACTCCCCAAAAGAATCTGGATTGTGGTGAGGTTACAGAGAAAAAAGCTCATTTAGGACCTGAACTTACGAAGGGAGTAGGCAGCTGTATATCAGGGAGTATCCCTTCTGAGAATAAAAGCAGCTGGAGCTTGTTAAGGTAATTACACAGGGGAAAGGATAATGTACTGTGAAATCCTCAGAAGAATCTGATTTGTGGTGAGGGGAGAGAGATAAAAGCTCATTTATGAACGACATGAACATGATGCGTAGGTAGCTGTTTACTCCACAGAGATTAAGAAAAGCAGTAGATTAATAAATTCAGTACTTCGTGGTGTGTTTACTGTACTGGTAACTCCCCAAAAGAATCTGGACTGTGGTGAGGGAACAGAGAAAAATCTCATTTAGGACCTGCACTTACTTAGGGGGTAGGCAGCTGTATATCAGGGAGTAAACATTCTGTTAATAAAAACAGCTGGATCTTGTTAAGGTAATTACTCAGGGGAAAGGATAATGTACTGGAAACTCCTCAGAAGAATCTGACTTGTCGTGAGGGGAGAGAGAAAAAAGCTCATTTAGGAACGACATGAACATGCTGCGTAGGTAGCTCTTTATCAGTAAATATCTCCACTAATATTAAGAAGAGCAGTAGCTTAATAAATTAAGTACTTCCTGGTATGGTTACTGTACTGGTAACTCCCCAAAGAATCTGGAATGTGGTGAGGGAACAGAGAAAAAAGCTCACTTAGGACCTTCACTTACGAAGGGGGTAGGCAGCTGTATATCAGGGAGTATCCCTTCTGAGAATAAAAATGACTGGAGCTTGTTAAGGTAATTACACAGGGGAAAGGATAATGCACTGGGAACTCCTCAGAAGAATCTGATTTGTGGTGAGGGAAGAGAGATAAAAGCTCATTTAGGAACGACATGAACATGCTGCGTAGGTAGCTGTTTATCAGTAAATATCTCCACTGAGATTAAGAAAAGCAGTATCTTAATAAATTAAGTACTTCCTGGTATGGATACTGTACTGGTAACTCCCCAAAAGAATTTGGATTTTGGTGAGGGAACAGAGAAAAAAGCTCATTTAGGACCTGCACTTACGAAGGGGATAGGCAGCTGTATATCAGGGAGTAAACCTTCTGAGAATAAAAATAGCTGGAGCTTGTTAAGGTAATTACACAGGGGAAAGGATAATGTCCTGGGAACTCCTCAGATGAATCTGATTTGTGGTGAGGGGAGAGAGACAAAAGCTCATTTAGGAACGACATGAACATGCTGCGTAGGTAGCTGTTTATCATTAAATATCTCCACTGAGATTAAGAAAAGCAGTAGCTTAATAAATTAAGTACTTCCTGGTATGGTTACTGTACTGGTAACTCCCCAAAAGAATCTGGATTGTGGTGAGGGAACAGAGAAAAAAGCTCATTTAGGACCTTCACTTACGAAGGGGGTAGGCAGCAGTATATCAGGGAGTATCCCTTCTGAGAATAAAAACAGCTGGAGCTTGTTAAGGTAATTACACAGGGGAAAGGATAATGTACTGGGAACTCCTCAGAAGAATCTGATTTGTGCTGAGGGGAGAGAGATAAAAGCTCATTTAGGAAGGACATGAACATGCTGCGTAGGTAGCTGTTTACTCCACTGAGATTAAGAAAAGCAGTAGATTAATAAATTCAGTACTTCGTGGTATGGTTACTGTACTCGTAACTCCCCAAAAGAATCTGGATTGTGGTGAGGGAACAGAGAAAAAAGCTCATTTAGTACCTGCACTTACGAAGGGGCTAGGCAGCTGTATATCAGGGAGTATCCCTTCTGAGAATAAAAACAGCTGGAGCTTGTTAAGGTAATTACACAGGGGAAAGGATAATGTACTGGGAAATCCTCAGAAGAATCTGATTTGTGGTGAGGGGAGAGAGATAAAAGCTCATTTATGAACGACATGAACATGCTGCGTAGGTAGCTGTTTACTCCACTGAGATTAAGAAAAGCAGTAGATTAATAAATTCAGTACTTCGTGGTATGGTTACTGTACTCGTAACTCCCCAAAAGAATCTGGATTGTGGTGAGGGGACAGAGAAAAAAGCTCATTTAGGACCTGAACTTACGAAGGGAGTAGGCAGCTGTATATCAGGGAGTATCCCTTCTGAGAATAAAAGCAGCTGGAGCTTGTTAAGGTAATTACACAGGGGAAAGGATAATGTACTGGGAACTCCTCAGAAGAATCTGATTTGTGGTGAGGGGAGAGAGATAAAAGCTCATTTATGAACGACATGAACATGATGCGTAGGTAGCTGTTTACTCCACAGAGATTAAGAAAAGCAGTAGATTAATAAATTCAGTACTTCGTGGTATGGTTACTGTACTCGTAACTCCCCAAAAGAATCTGGACTGTGGTGAGGGAACAGAGAAAAAAGCTCATTTAGGACCTGCACTTACTTAGGGGGTAGGCAGCTGTATATCAGGGAGTAAACGTTCTGAGAATAAAAACAGCTGGATCTTGTTAAGGTAATTACTCAGGGGAAAGGATAATGTACTGGAAACTCCTCAGAAGAATCTGACTTGTCGTGAGGGGAGAGAGAAAAAAGCTCATTTAGGAACGACATGAACATGCTGCGCAGGTAGCTGTTTATCAGTAAATATCTCCACTGATATTAAGAAAAGCAGTATCTTAATGAATTAAGTACTTCCTGGTATGGTTACTGTACTGGTAACTCCCCAAAAGAATCTGGATTGTGGTGAGGGAACAGAGAAAAAAGCTCATTTAGGACCTTCACTTACGAAGGGGGTAGGCAGCTGTATATCAGGGAGTATCCCTTCTGAGAATAAAAACAGCTGGAGCTTCTTAAGGTAATTACACAGGGGAAAGGATAATGTACTGGGAAATCCTCAGAAGAATCTGATTTGTGGTGAGGGGAGAGAGATAAAAGCTTTTAGGAACGACATGAACATGCTGCGTAGGTAGCTGTTTACTCCACTGAGATTAAGAAAAGCAGTAGATTAATAAATTCAGTACTTCGTGGTATGGTTACTGTAATCGTAACTCCCCAAAAGAATCTGGATTGTGGTGAGGGAACAGAGAATAAAGCTCATTTAGTACCTGCACTTACGAAGGGGCTAGGCAGCTGTATATCAGGGAGTATCCCTTCAGAGAATAAAAACAGATGGATCTTGTTAAGGTAATTACTCAGGGGAAAGGATAATGTACTGGAAATTCCTCAGAAGAATCTGACTTGTCGTGAGGGGAGAGAGAAAAAAGCTCATTTAGGAACGACATGAACATGCTGCGTAGGTAGCTGTTTATCAGTAAATATCTCCACTGAGATTAAGAAAAGCAGTAGCTTAATAAATTAAGTACTTCCTGGTATGGTTACTGTATTGGTAACTCCCAAAAAAATCTGGGCTGTGGTGAGGGAACAGAGAAAAAAGCTCATTTAGGACCTGCACTTACGAAGGGGGTAGGCAGCTGTATATCAGGGAGTAAACCTTCTGAGAATAAAAACAGCTGGATCTTTTTAAGGTAATTACTCAGGGGAAAGGATAATGTACTGGAAACTCCTCAAAAGAATCTGACTTGTCGTGAGGGGAGAGAGAAAAAAGCTCATTTAGGAACGACATGAACATGCTGCGTAGGTAGCTGTTTATCAGTAAATATCTCCAATGAGATTAAGAAAAGCAGAAGCTTAATAAATTAAGTACTTCCTGGTATGGTCACTGTACTGGTAACTACACAAAGAATCGGGATTGTGGTGAGGGCACTTACGAAGGGGGTAAGCAGCTGTATATCAGGGAGTGTGCCTTCTGAGAATAAAAGCAGCTGGAGCTTGTTAAGGTAATTACACAGGTTAAAGGATAATGTACTGGGAAATCCTCAGAAGAATCTGATTTGTGGTGAGGGGAGAGAGATAAAAGCTCATTTATGAACGACATGAACATGATGCGTAGGTAGCTGTTTACTCCACAGAGATTAAGAAAAGCAGTAGATTAATAAATTCAGTACTTCGTGGTATGGTTACTGTACTCGTATCTCCCCAAAAGAATCTGGATTGTGGTGAGGGAACAGAGAAAAAAGCTCATTTAGGACCTTCACTTACGAAGGGGGTAGGCAGCTGTATATCAGGGAGTATCCCTTCTGAGAATAAAAACAGCTGGAGCTTGTTAAGGTAATCACACAGGGGAAAGGATAATGTACTGGGAACTCCTCAGAAGAATCTGGTTTGTGGTAAGGGGAGAGAGATAAAAGCTCATTTAGAAACGACATGAACATGCTGCGTAGGTAGCTGTTACTCCACTGAGATTAAGAAAAGCAGTAGATTAATAAATTCAGTACTTCGTGGTATGTTTACTGTACTGGTAACTCCCCAAAAGAATCTGGACTGTGGTGAGGGAACAGAGAAAAAAGCTCATTTAGGACCTGCACTTACTTAGGGGGTAGGCAGCTGTATATCAGGGAGTATCCCTTCTGAGAATAAAAACAGCTGGATCTTGTTAAGGTAATTACACAGGGGAAAGGATAATGCACTGGGAACTCCTCAGAAGAATCTGATTTGTGGTGAGGTGAGAGAGATAAAAGCTCATTTAGGAACGACATGAACATGCTGAGTAGGTAGCTGTTTATCAGTAAATATCTCCACTGAGATTAAGAAAAGCAGTATCTTAATAAATTAAGTACTTCCTGGTATGGTTACTGCACTGGTAACTCCCCAAAAGAATCTGGATTTTGGTGAGGGAACAGAGAAAAAAGTTCATTTAGGACCTGCACTTACGAAGGGGATAGGCAGCTGTATATCAGGGAGTAAACCTTCTGAGAATAAAAATAGCTGGAGCTTGATAAGGTAATTACACAGGGGAAAGGATAATGTCCTGGGAACTCCTCAGAAGAATCTGATTTGTGGTGAGGGGAGAGAGATAAAAGCTCATTTAGAAACGACATGAACATGCTGCTTAGGTAGCTGTTTATCAGTAAATACCTCCAAGGAGATTAAAAAAAGCAGTAGCTTAATAAATTAAGTACTTCCTGGTATGGTTACTGTACTGGTAACTCCCCAAAAGAATCTGGATTGTGGTGAGGGAACAGAGAAAAAACCTCATTTATGAACTGCACTTACGAAGGGGGTAGGAAGCTGTATATCAGGGAGTAAACCTTCTGAGAATAAAAGCAGCTGGAGCTTGTTAAGGTAATTACACAGGGGAAAGGATAATGTACTGGGAACTCCTCAGAAGATTCTGATTTGTGGTGAGGTGAGAGAGATAAAAGCTCATTTAGGAACGACATGAACATGCTGCGTAGGTAGCTGTTTATCAGTAACTATCTCCACTGAGATTAAGAAAAGCAGTAGCTTAATAAATTAAGTACTTCCTGGTATGGTTACTGTACTGGTAACTCCCCAAAAGAATCTGGATTGTGGTGAGGGAACAGAGAAAAAAGCTCATTTAAGACCTGCACTTACGAAGGGGTTAGGCAGCTGTATATCAGGGAGTAAACCTTCTGAGAATAAATACAGCTGGAGCTTGTTAAGGTAATTACACAGGGGAAAGGATAATGTACTGTGAAATCCTCAGAAGAATCTGATTTGTGGTGAGGGGAGAGAGATAAAAGCTCATTTAGGAACGACATGAACATGCTGCTTAGGTTCCTGTTTATCAGTAAATATCTCCACTGAGATTAAGAAAAGCAGTAGCTTCATAAATTAAGTACTTCCTGGTACGGTTACTGTACTGGTAACTCCCCAAAAGCATCTGGAATGTGGTGAGAGAACAGAGAAAAAAGCTCATTTAAGACCTTTACTTAGGAAGGGGGCAGGCAGCTGTATATCAGGGAGTATCCCTTCTGAGAATAAAAACAGCTGGAGGTTGTTAAGATAATTACACAAGTGAAAGGATAATGTACTGGGAACTCCTCAGAAGATTCTGATTTGTGGTGAGGGGAGAGGGATAAAAGCTCATTTAGGAACGACATGAACATGCTGCGTAGGTAGCTGTTTATCAGTAAATATCTCCACTGAGATTAAGAAAAGCAGTAGCTTAATAAATTAAGTACTTCCTGGTATGGTTACTGTACTGGTAACTCCCCAAAAGAATCTGGATTGTGGTGAGGGAACAGTGAAAAATGCTCATATATGACCTGCACTTACGAAAGGGGTAGGCACCTGTATATCAGGGAGTATCCCTACTGAGAATAAAAACAGCTGGAACTTGTTAAGGTAATTACACAGGGGAAAGGATAATGTACTGGGAACTCCTCAGAAGAATCTGATTTGTGGTGAGAGGAGAGAGATAAAAGCTCATTAAATACGACATGAACATGCTGCGTAGGTAGCTCTTTATCAGTAAATATCTCAACTGAGATTAAGAAAAGCAGTAGCTTAATAAATTAAGTACTTCCTGGTATGGTTACTGTCTTGGTAACTCCCCAAAAGAATCTGTATTGTGGTGAGGGAACAGAGAAAAAAGCTCATTTAGGACCTGCACTTACGAAGGGGGTAGGCAGCTGTATATCAGGGAGTAAACCTTCTGAGAATAAAAATAGCTGGAGTTTGTTAAGTAATTACACATGGGAAAGGATAATCTACTGGGAACTCCTCAGAAGAATCTGATTTGTGGTGAGGGGAGAGATATAAAAGCTCATTTAGGAACGACATGAACATGCTGCGTAGGTAGCTGTTTATCAGTAAATATCTCCACTGAGATTAAGAAAAGCAGTAGCTTAATAAATTAAGTACTTCCTGGTATGGTTACTGTACTGGTAACTCCCCAAAAGAATCTGGATTGTGGTAAGGGAACAGAGAAAAAAGCTCATTTAGGACCTGCACTTACGAAGGGGGTAGGCAGCTGTATATCAGGGAGTAAACCTTCTGAGAATAAAAACAGCTGGAGCTTGTTAAGGTAATTACACAGGGGAAAGGATAATGTACTGGAAACGCCTCAGAAGAATCTGATTTGTGGTGAGGGGAGAGAGATAAAAGCTCATTTAGGAACGACATGAACATGCTGCATAGGTAGCCCTTTATCAGTAAATATCTCCACTGAGATTAAGAAAAGCAGTAGCTTAATGAATTAAGTACTTCCTGGTATGGTTACTGTACTGGCAACTCCCCAAAGGAAACTGTAATGTGGTGAGGGAACAGAGAAAAAAGCTCATTTAAGAGCTTCACTTAGGAAGGGGGCAGGCAGCTGTATATCAGGGAGTATCCATACTGAGAATAAAAACAGCTGGAGCTTGTTAAGTTAGGGAGTAAACCTTCTGAGAATAAAAACAGCTGGAGCTTTTTAAGGTAATTACACAGGGGAAAGGATAATGCACTGGGAACTCCTCAGAAGAATCTGTTTTGTTTTGAGGGGAGAGAGATAAAAGCTCATTTAGGAACGACATGAACATGCTGCGTAGGTAGCTGTTTATCAGTAAATATCTCCACTGAGATTAAGAAAAGCAGTAGCTTAATAAATTAAGTACTTCCTGGTATGGTTACTGTACTGGTAACTCCCCAAGAATCTGGATTGTGGTGAGGGAACAGAGAAAAAAGCTCATTTAGGACCTGCACTTACGAAGGGGGTGGGCAGCTGTATATCAGGGAGTAAACCTTCTGAGAATAAAAACAGCTGGAGCTTGTTAAGGTAATTACACAGTTGAAAGGTTAATGTACTGGGAACTCCTCAGAAGAATCTGATTTGTGGTGAGGGGAGAGAGATAAAAGCTCATTTAGGAACGACATGAACATGCTGCATAGGTAGCCGATTATCAGTAAATATCTCCACTGAGATTAAGAAAAGCAGTAGCTTAATAAATTAAGTACTTCCTGGTATGGTTACTCTACTGGTAACTCCCCAAAAGAATTTGTATTGTGGTGAGGGAAGAGAGAAAAAAGCTCATTTAGGACCTGCACTTACGAAGGGGGTAGGCAGGTGTATATCAGGGAGTATATCTTCAGAGAATAAAAACAGCTTGAGCTTGTTAAGGTAATTACACAGGGGAAAGGATAATGTACAGGGAACTCCTCAGAAGAATCTGATTTGTGCTGAGGGGAGAGAGATAAAAGCTCATTTAGGAACGACATGAACATGCTGCATAGGTAGCTGTTTATCAGTAAATATCTCCACAGAGATTAAGAAAAGCAGCAGCTTAATAAATTAAGTACTTCCTGGTATGGTTAATGTACTGGTAACTCCCCAAAAGAATCTGAATTGTGGTGAGGGAACAGAGAAAAAATCTCATTTATGACCTGCACTTTCGAAGGGGGTAGGCAGCTGTATATCAGGGAGTATCCCTTCTGAGAATAAAAACAGCTGGAGCTTGTTAAGGTAATTATACAGGGGAAAGGATAATGTACTGGCAACTCCTCAGAAGAATCTGATTTGTGGTGAGGGGAGAGAGATAAAAGCTCATTTATGAAAGACATGAACATGCTGCATAGGTAGCTGTTTATCAGTAAATATCTCCACTGAGATTAACAAAAGCAGTAGCTTAATAAATTAAGTTCTTCCTGGTATGGTTACTGTACTGGTAACTCCCCAAAAGAGTCTGGATTGTGGTGAGGGAACAGAGAAAAAAGCTCATTTAGGACATCCACTTACGAATGGGGTAGGCAGCTGTATATCAGGGAGTAAACCTTCTGAGAATAAAAACAGCTGGAGCTTGTTAAGGTAATTACACAGTGGAAAGGATAATGTACTGGTAACTCCTCAGAAGAATCTGATTTGTGTTGAGGGGAGAGAGATAAAAGCTCATTTAGGAACGACATGAACATGCTGCGTAGGTAGCTATTTATCAATAAATATCTCCACTGAGATTAAGAAAAGCAGTAGCTTAATAAATTAAGTACTTCCTGGTATGGTTACTGTACTGGTAACTCCCGAAAAGAATATGGATTGTGGTGAGTGAACAGAGAAAAAAGATCATTTAGGACCTGCACTTACGAAGGGGGTAGACAGCTGTATATCAGGGAGTATCCCTTCTGAGAATAAAAACAGCTGGAGCTTGTTAAGGTAATTACACAGGGGAAAGGATAATGTACTGGGAACTCCTCAAAAGAATCTGATTTGTGGTGACGGGAGAGAGATAAAAGCACATTTATGAACGACACGTAAAAGGTGCATAGGTAGCTGTTTATCAGTAAATATCTCCACTGATATTAAGAGAAGCAGTAGCTTAATAAATTAAGTACTTCCTGGTATGGTTACTGTACTGGTAACTCCCCAAAAGAATCTGGATTTTGGTGAGGGAACAGAGAAAAAACTCATTTAGTACCTGCACTTACGAAGGGGGTAGGCAGCTGTATATCAGGGAGAATATCTTCAGAGAATAAAAACAGCTGGAGCTCGTTAAGGTAATTTCACAGGGGAAAGGATAATGTATTGGGTACTCCTCAGAAGAATCTGATTTGTGGTGAGGGGAGAGAGATAAAAGCTCATTTAGGAACGACATGAACATGCTGCGTAGGTAGCTGTTTATCAGTAAATATCTCCACTGAGATTAAGAAAAGCAGTAGTTTAATAAATTAAGTACTTCCTGGTATGGTTACTGTACTAGTAACTCCCCAAAAGAATCTGAATTGTGGTGAGGGAACAGAGAAAAATGCTCATTTAGGACCTGCACTTACGAAGGGGGTAGGCAGCTGTATATCAGGGAGTATCCCTTCTGAGAATAAAAACACCTGGTGCTTGTTAAGATAGGGAGTAAACCTTCTGAGAATAATAACAGCTGGAGCTTGTTAAGGTAATTACACAGGGGAAAGGATAATGTACTGGGAACTCCTCAAAAGAATCTGATTTGTGGTGACGGGAGAGAGATAAAAGCACATTTATGAACGACACGTAAAAGGTGCATAGGTAGCTGTTTATCAGTAAATATCTCCACTGATATTAAGAGAAGCAGTAGCTTAATAAATTAAGTACTTCCTGGTATGGTTACTGTACTGGTAACTCCCCAAAAGAATCTGGATTTTGGTGAGGGAACAGAGAAAAAAGCTCATTTAGGACCTGCACTTACGAAGGGGGTAGGCAGCTGTATATCAGTGATTTTTCCTTCTGAGAATAAAAACAGCTGGAGCTGGTTAAGGTAATTACACAGGGGAAAGGATAATGTTCTGGGAACTCCTCAGAGGAATCTGATTTGTGGTGAGGGGAGAGAGATCAAAGCTCATTTAGGAACGAAATGAAAATACTGCATAGGTAGCTGTTTATCAGTAAATATCTCCACTGAGATTAAGAAAAGCAGTATCTTAATAAATTAAGTACTTCTTGATGTGGTTACTGTACTGGTAACTCCCCAAAAGAATCTGGATTGTGGTGAGGGAATGTTGGGGTCCGTCTTCCCCCCTAGATTGAAGGGGCCTGAGGCACCTCCCCCAGCTGGGGAATGCAGCCCTTCCATCCTCTCTACATTGGAAGCTGGAGAAACCGGTCCGATAAGAGACCCCCGACTTAGCTGGCAGCCAGCCTGGCGCCTACCAGCCCTGCCCTGTTTGGCGCACTCAGAGTGACGTAGCCCCTTGGAGGTCAAGTGACCAGCCCCTTGGAGGTCACCTGACAGCTCGTGGCCTATGGGAATCCTGGCCAACCCCCTTCCCCCGGATCATCTACCCTTGCCCCTCTCTCAATAAAGTTAGTTCGCTCTCAGAAGCTGACCCGTGGTCTGTGTCCGTGGGTAGGAAAACGGTAAAACAAAAGGGGGGGGGGGAAGCCCCCAGGACCAGCTGAGGACAGCGATGTTTACATTGAATATTTTAAATTTCTCTAAGGACCAACCTCTGTCGGCTTTCCAGAGACACTGGTCAAGCCAAACACCCTACTTAAAAGTGGAGGCCCGGTGGAAGGATTCTCTGACAGGGGCGTGGCGTGGACCCGACCCAATTATCAGCGCAGGGAGGGGATTTGCCTGCGTCTTCCCTACTGAGGAACCGAATCCAATCTGGATACCAGCTAGAGATGTAAAATATTGTCCAACAGAATGACCACCCAAGGGCACCTGCCCTTGAGGGATGTCTCCCCTTGTTTCTTCTCAGGAAAGCAAAGACCGAGGTGGAATTTTCTAAGGAGAAACGGGAAAGCCTGCCTGCACCAGCGATGGACCTGGACCCAGTGTCAGCCCTGTTTCTTCCCTGGACCCTGCCTGATGCCCTTCGGAGTAACGTTTGCTGTGGCAGCGTGGCCCACAGCCTTGCACAAGGACCAAAGGGAAATTTTGCACTGTTGTCCCTCTCTTTCGCTCCCCCCTTTGCTGCTTATCTCGAGGGTCCCCATTGGAGGGAAATAGGAGCTAAAGGACTTGGACACTTTAATGTTTTATTATAAATGTTTATAATAAGTAAGGTATTGGCACCTTGCTGCAATGTTTACTATGAAGTGTTTACTAACCTCAGTTGTTAAGTTACCAGCATCCTGGCTACCACATCACCAGGACCTGAACCTGCCCCTCTACCTCACCATCGAGGGAAGGACGAGCCATCTGCGCTGCCTTGAGCGACACCAGACTGGACCAGAATTCCTGTTTTCCGTGGACTGACCCCGATAAGAGACCCTCCATTGCCTTGTGCCTTGTTGTAATTACTCATGTGCTACAATTGCTCATGTGTTACAGTTGCTCATGTTTGCATTTGCCTTGTATTACAATTGCTTATGCTCATGTCTGCTTTATGCTCCCATTTACCTTATGTTTACATTGAGTCTCTTGTTGTAAGCGATGGGCCAGAGCTGTCTAGATACCAAGTGGCCTTTGGCCTTTTAGCCATATAAGAACCCCAAGAGGCTCGTCACTCAAACCCTAGGACCGGCTGCTCAGTATGGTCCGCCGGCACCGAAAAAAATTATCAGGCTCTCTTTCGAGTGCCAATCCCACTCTCCCCAAGGCCTATCATCGGGCCCGCCAGCCCGGCAGGAAGGTCAGCCTGAAGAGCTAGGGCGCTAGCCCAAGACGGGTAAGACTCCCCTTGGGGGGGGGCGGCAACCTAAGACATGGCGCGCTCTCGAGTAGGGCGCCTCCTGCTGTTCGAAAAAAAAAATATAAAAGAGGCAGATGTTGGGGTCCATCTTCCCCCCTAGATGGAAGGGGCCTGAGGCACCTCCCCCAGCTGGGGAATGCAGCCCCTCCATCCTCTCTACATTGGAATCTGGAGAAACCGGTCCGATAAGAGACCCCCGACTTAGCTGGCAGCCAGCCAGGCGCCTACCAGCCCCGCCCTGGATTGGCGCGCTCAGAGTGACGTAGCCCCTTGGAGGTCAAGTGACCAGCCCCTTGGAGGTCACCTGACAGCTCGTGGCCTATGGGAATCCTGGCCAACCCCCTTCCCCTGATCATCTACCCTTGTCCCTCTCTCAATAAAGTTAGTTCGCTCTCAGAAGCTGACCCGTGGTCTATGTCCGTGGCTTCCAGAGTAGGATAGCGGTCACATTGCCACGCGGGTCGTGCGCGCGCCAGGACGGAGACATCCCCACGTCTCACGCCGACAAACCTGCAGGCCGAGGGTTGGGGGAGAAGGCGATGCGAGGATAATAAGAGAGAGAATAAGAATTTGAGCCGGAGCAGAGAAAGCAGTCCCCACAAGGGAACAGAGAAAAAAGCTCATTTAGGACCTGCACTTACGAAGGGGGTAGGCAGCTGTATATCAGGGAGTATTCCTTCTGAGAATAAAAACAGCTGGAGCTTGTTAAGGTAATTGCACAGGGGAAAGGATAATGTACTGGGAACTCCACAGAAGAATCTGATTTGTGGTGAGGGGAGAGAGATAAAAGGTCATTTAGGAACGACATGAAAATGCTGCATAAGTAGCTGTTTATCAGTAAATATCTCCACTGAGATTAAGAAAAGCAGTAGCTTAATAAATTAAGTACTTCCTGGTGTGGTTACTGTATTGGTAACTTCCCAGAAGAATCTGGATTGTGGTGAGGGAACAGTGAAAAAAGCTCATTTAGGACCTGCACTTACGAAGGGGGTAGGCAGCTGTATATCTGGGAGTAAAACTTCTGAGAATAAAAACAGCTGGAGCTTGTTAAGATAATTACACAGGGGAAAGGATAATGTACTGGGAACTCCTCAGAAGAATCTGATTTGTGGTGACGGGAGAGAGATAAAAGCAC
Source organism: Perognathus longimembris pacificus (assembly GCF_023159225.1). Taxonomy (NCBI): domain Eukaryota; kingdom Metazoa; phylum Chordata; class Mammalia; order Rodentia; family Heteromyidae; genus Perognathus; species Perognathus longimembris. Next base: position 64,349 of record NW_025958928.1, on the reverse strand, counting down.
ATTTATGAACGACACGTAAAAGGTGCATAGGTAGCTGTTTATCAGTAAATATCTCCACTGAGATTAAGAAAAGCAGTAGATTAATAAATTAAGTACTTCCTGGTATGGTTACTGTACTGGTAACTCCCGAAAAGAATCTAGATTGTGGTGAGGGAACAGAGAAAAAAGCTCATTTAGGACCTGCACTTACGAAGGGGTTAGGCAGATATATATCAGGGAGTGTCCCTTCTGAGAATAAAAACAGCTGGAGCTTGTTAAGGGAATTACACACGGGAAAGGATAATGTTCTGGGAACTCTTCAGAAGAATCTGATTTGTGGTGACGGGAGATATATAAAAGCTAATTTATGAACGACAAGAAAATGCTGCATAGGTAGCTGTTTATCAGTAAATATCTCCACTGAGATTAAGAAAAGCAGTAGCTTAATAAATTAAGTACTTCCTGGTGTGGTTACTGTACTGGTAACTCCCCAAAAGAATCTGGATTGTGGTGAGGGAACAGAGAAAAAAGCTCATTTAGGACCTGCACTTACGAACGGAGTAGGCAGATGTATATCAGGGATTAAACCTTCCAAGAATAAAAACAGCTGGAGCTTGTTAAGGTAATTACAAAGGGGAAAGGATAATGTACTGGGAACTCCTCAGAAGAATCTGATTTGTGGTGAGGGGAGAGAGATAAAAGCTCATTTAGGAACGACAAGAACATGCTGATTAGGTAGCTGTTTATCAGTAAATATCTCCACTGAGATTAAGAAAAGCAGTAGCTTATTAAATTAATTACTTCCTGGTGTGGTTACTGTACTGGTAACTCCCCAAAAGAGTGTGGATTGTGGTGAGGGAACAGTGAAAAAAGCTCATTTAGGACCTGCACTTACGAAGGGGGTAGGCAGCTGTATATCAGGAAGTAAACCTTCTGAAAATAAAAACAGCTGGAGCTTGTTAAGGTAATTACACAGGGGAAAGGATAATGTACTGGGAACTCCTCAGAAGAATGTGATTTGTGGTGAGGGGAGAGAGATAAAAGCTCATTTAGGACATGCAGTTACGAAGGGGATAGGAAGCTGTATATCAGAGAGTAAACATTCTGAGAATAAAAACAGCTGGAGCTTTGTTAAGGTAATTACATAGGGGAAAGGACAATGTACTGGGAACTCCTCAGTAGAATCTGATTTGTGGTGAGGGGAGAGAGATAAAAGCTCATTTAGGAACGAAATGAACATGCTGCGTAGGTAGCTGTTTATCAGTAAATATCTCCACTGAGATTAAGAAAAGCAGTAGCTTAATAAATTAAATATTTCCTGGTATGGTTACTCTACTGGTAACTCCCCAAAAGAATCTGGATTGTGGTGAGGGAACAGAGAAAAAAGCTCAATTAGGACCTGCACTTACGAAGGGGGTAGGCAGCTGTATATCAGGGAGTATCCCCTCTGAGAATAAAAACAGCTGGAGCTTGTTAAGGTAATTACACAGGGGAAAGGATAATGTACTGGGAACTCCTCAGAAGAATCTGATTTGTGGTGAGGGGAGAGAGATAAAAGCTCATTTAGGAACGACATGAAAAGGCTGCATAGGTAGCTGTTTATCAGTAAATATCTCCACTGAGATTAAGAAAAGCAGTAGCTTAATAAATTAAGTACTTCCTGGTATGGTTACTGTACTGGTAACTCCCCAAAAGAATCTGGATTGTGGAGAGGGAACAGAGAAAAAAGCTCATTTAGGACCTGCACTTACGAAGGGGGTAGTCAGCTGTATATCAGGGAGTAAACCTTCTGAGAATAAAAACAGCTGGAGCTTGTTAAGTTAGGGAGTAAACCTTCTGAGAATAAAAAGAGCTGGAGCTTCTTAAGGTAATTACACAGGGGAAAGGATAATGTACTGGGAACTCCTCAGAAGAATCTGATTTGTGGTGAGGGGAGAGAGATAAAAGCTCATTTAGGAAAGACATGAACATGCTGCGTAGGTAGCTGTTTATCAGTAAATATCTCCACTGAGATTAAGAAAAGGAGTAGCTTAATAAATTAAGTACTTCCTGGTGTGGTTACTGGATTGGTAACTCCCCAAAAGAATCTGGATTGTGGTGAGGGAACAGAGAAAAAAGCTCATTTAGGACCTGAACTTACGAAGGGGGTAGGCAGCTGTATATCAGTGAGTATCCCTTCTGAGAATAAAAACACCTGGTGCTTGTTAAGATAGGGAGTAAACCTTCTGAGAATAAAAACAGCTGGAGCTTGTTAAGGTAATTACACAGGGGAAAGGATAATGTACTGGGAACTCCTCAGAAGAAGCTGATTTGTTTTGAGGGGAGACAGATAAAAGATCATTTAGGAACGACATGAAAATGATGCATAGGTAGCTGTTTATCAGTAAATGTCTCCACTGAGATTAAGAAAAGCAGTAGCTTAATAAATTAAGTACTTCCTGGTATGGTTTCTGTACTGATAACTCCCCAAAAGAATCTGGATTGTGGAGAGGGAAAAGAGAAAAAAGCTCATTTAGGACCTGCACTTACGAAGGGGTAAGGCAGCTGTATCAGGGAGTAAAGCTTCTGAGAATAAAAGCAGCTGGCGCTTGTTAAGGTAATTACACAGGGGAAAGGATAATGTACTGGGAACTCCTCAGAAGAATCTGATTTGTGGTGAGGGGAGAGAGATAAAAGCTCACTTAGGAACAACATGAACATGCTGTGTAGGTAGCTGTTTATCAGTAAATACCTCCACTGACATTAAGAAAAGCAGTATCCTAATAAATTAAGTACTTCCTGGTGTGGTTACTGTACTGGAAACTCCCCAAAAGAATCTGGATTGTGGTGAGGGAACAGAGAAAAAAGCTCATTTAGGATCTGCACTTACGAACGGGTTAGGCAGCTGTATATCAGGGAGTAAACCTTCTGAGAATAAAAACAGCTGGAGCTTGTTAAGGTAATTACACAGGGGAAAGGATAATGTACTGGGAACTCCTCAGAAAAATCTGATTTGTGGTGAGGGGAGAGAGATAAAAGCTCATTTAGGAATGACATGAACATGCTGCGTAGGTAGCTGTTTATCAGTAAATATCTCCACTGAGATTGAGAAAAGCAGTAGCTTAATAAATTAAGTACTTCCTGGTATGGTTACTGTACTGGTAACTCCACAAAAGAATCTGGATTGTGGTGAAAAAGCTTATTAAGGACCTGCACTTACGAAGGTGGTAGGCAGCTGTATATCATGCAGTATACCTTCTGAGAATAAAAACAGCTGGAGCTTGTTAAGGAAATTACACAGGGGAAAGGATAATGTACTGGGAACTCCTCAGAAGAATGTGATTTGTGGTGAGGGGAGAGAGATAAAAGCTCATTTAGGACATGCAGTTACGAAGGGGATAGGAAGCTGTATATCAGAGAGTAAACATTCTGAGAATAAAAACAGCTGGAGCTTTGTTAAGGTAATTACATAGGGGAAAGGACAATGTACTGGGAACTCCTCAGTAGAATCTGATTTGTGGTGAGGGGAGAGAGATAAAAGCTCATTTAGGAACGAAATGAACATGCTGCGTAGGTAGCTGTTTATCAGTAAATATCTCCACTGAGATTAAGAAAAGCAGTAGCTTAATAAATTAAATATTTCCTGGTATGGTTACTCTACTGGTAACTCCCCAAAAGAATCTGGATTGTGGTGAGGGAACAGAGAAAAAAGCTCAATTAGGACCTGCACTTACGAAGGGGGTAGGCAGCTGTATATCAGGGAGTATCCCCTCTGAGAATAAAAACAGCTGGAGCTTGTTAAGGTAATTAAACAGGGGAAAGGATAATGTACTGGAAACTCCTCAGAAGAATCTGATTTGTGGTGAGGGGAGAGAGATAAAAGCTCATTTAGGAACGACATGAAAAGGCTGCATAGGTAGCTGTTTATCAGTAAATATCTCCACTGAGATTAAGAAAAGCAGTAGCTTAATAAATTAAGTACTTCCTGGTGTGGTTACTGGACTGGTAACTCCCCAAAAGAATCTGGATTGTAGTGAGGGAACAGAGAAAAAAGCTCATTTAGGACCTGAACTTACGAAGGGGGTAGGCAGCTGTATATCAGTGAGTATCCCTTCTGAGAATAAAAACACCTGGTGCTTGTTAAGATAGAGAGTAAACCTTCTGAGAATAAAAACAGCTGGAGCTTGTTAAGGTAATTACACAGGGGAAAGGATAATGTACTGGGAACTCCTCAGAAGAAGCTGATTTGTTTTGAGGGGAGAGAGATAAAAGATCATTTAGGAACGACATGAAAATGATGCATAGGTAGCTGTTTATCAGTAAATGTCTCCACTGAGATTAAGAAAAGCAGTAGCTTAATAAATTAAGTACTTTCTGGTATGGTTACTGTACTGGTAACTCCCCAAAAGAATCTGGATTGTGGTGAGGGATGAGAGAAAAATGCTCATTTAGGACCTGCACTTACGAAGGGGTAAGGCAGCTGTATCAGGGAGTAAACCTTCTGAGAATAAAAGCAGCTGGAGCTTGTTAAGATAATTACACAGGGGAAAGGATAATGTACTGGGAACTCCTCAGAAGAATCTGATTTGTGGTGAGGGGAGAGAGATAAAAGCTCACTTAGGAACAACATGAACATGCTGTGTAGGTCGCTGTTTATCAGTAAATACCTCCACTGAGATTAAGAAAAGCAGTATCCTAATAAATTAAGTACTTCCTGGTGTGGTTACTGTACTGGAAACTCCCCAAAAGAATCTGGATTGTGGTGAGGGAACAGAGAAAAAAGCTCATTTAGGACCTGCACTTACGAACGGGGTAGGCAGCTGTATATCAGGGAGTAAACCTTCTGAGAATAAAAACAGCTGGAGCTTGTTAAGGTAATTACACAGGGGAAAGGATAATGTACTGGGAACTCCTCAGAAAAATCTGATTTGTGGTGAGGGGAGAGAGATAAAAGCTCATTTAGGAATGACATGAACATGCTGCGTAGGTAGCTGTTTATCAGTAAATATCTCCACTGAGATTGAGAAAAGCAGTAGCTTAATAAATTAAGTACTTCCTGGTATGGTTACTGTACTGGTAACTCCACAAAAGAATCTGGATTGTGGTGAAAAAGCTTATTAAGGACCTGCACTTACGAAGGTGGTAGGCAGCTGTATATCATGCAGTATACCTTCTGAGAATAAAAACAGCTGGAGCTTGTTAAGGAAATTACACAGGGGAAAGGATAATGTACTGGGAACTCCTCAGAAGAATGTGATTTGTGGTGAGGGGAGAGAGATAAAAGCTCATTTAGGACATGCAGTTACGAAGGGGATAGGAAGCTGTATATCAGAGAGTAAACATTCTGAGAATAAAAACAGCTGGAGCTTTGTTAAGGTAATTACATAGGGGAAAGGACAATGTCCTGGGAACTCCTCAGTAGAATCTGATTTGTGGTGAGGGGAGAGAGATAAAAGCTCATTTAGGAACGAAATGAACATGCTGCGTAGGTAGCTGTTTATCAGTAAATATCTCCACTGAGATTAAGAAAAGCAGTAGCTTAATAAATTAAATATTTCCTGGTATGGTTACTCTACTGGTAACTCCCGAAAAGAATCTGGATTGTGGTGAGGGAACAGAGAAAAAAGCTCAATTAGGACCTGCACTTACGAAGGGGGTAGGCAGCTGTATATCAGGGAGTATCCCCTCTGAGAATAAAAACAGCTGGAGCTTGTTAAGGTAATTACACAGGGGAAAGGATAATGTACTGTGAACTCCTCAGAAGAATCTGATTTGTGGTGAGGGGAGAGAGATAAAAGCTCATTTAGGAACGACATGAAAAGGCTGCATAGGTAGCTGTTTATCAGTAAATATCTCCACTGAGATTAAGAAAAGCAGTAGCTTAATAAATTAATTACTTCCTGGTATGGTTACTGTACTGGTAACTCCCCAAAAGAATCTGGATTGTGGTGAGGGAACAGAGAAAAAAGCTCATTTAGGACCTGCACTTACGAAGGGGGTAGTCAGCTGTATATCAGGGAGTAAACCTTCTGAGAATAAAAACAGCTGGAGCTTGTTAAGGTAATTACACAGGGGAAAGGATAATGTACTGAGAACTCCTCAGAAGAATCTGATTTGTGGTGAGAGGGGAGAGATAAAAGCTCATTTAGGAACGACATGAATATGCAGCGTATGTAGCTGTTTATCAGTAAATATCTCCACTGAGATTACGAAAAGCAGTAGCTTAATAAATTAAGTACTTCCTGGTGTGGTTACTGGACTGGTAACTGCCCAAAAGAATCTGGATTGTGGTGAGGGAACAGAGAAAAAAGCTCATTTAGGCCCTGCTCTCACGATGTGGGTAGGCAGCTGTATATCAGGGAGTATCCATACTGAGAATAAAAACAGCTGGAGCTTGTTAAGTTAGGGAGTAAACCTTCTGAGAATAAAAACAGCTGGAGCTTCTTAAGGTAATTACACAGGGGAAAGGATAATGTACTGGGAATTCCTCAGAAGAATCTGATTTGTGGTGAGGGGAGGGAGATAAAAGCTCATTTAGGAAAGACATGAACATGCTGCGTAGGTAGCTGTTTATCAGTAAATATCTCCACTGAGATTAAGAAAAGGAGTAGCTTAATAAATTAAGTACTTCCTGGTGTGGTTACTGGACTGGTAACTGCCCAAAAGAATCTGGATTGTAGTGAGGGAACAGAGAAAAAAGCTCATTTAGGACCTGAACTTACGAAGGGGGTAGGCAGCTGTATATCAGTGAGTATCCCTTCTGAGAATAAAAACACCTGGTGCTTGTTAAGATAGGGAGTAAACCTTCTGAGAATAATAACAGCTGGAGCTTGTTAAGGTAATTACACAGGGGAAAGGATAATGTACTGGGAACTCCTCAGAAGAAGCTGATTTGTTTTGAGGGGAGAGAGATAAAAGATCATTTAGGAACGACATGAAAATGATGCATAGGTAGCTGTTTATCAGTAAATGTCTCCACTGAGATTAAGAAAAGCAGTAGCTTAATAAATTAAGTACTTCCTGGTATGGTTACTGTACTGGTAACTCCCCAAAAGAATCTGGATTGTGGTGAGGGAACAGAGAAAAAAGCTCATTTAGGCCCTGCTCTCACGATGTGGGTAGGCAGCTGTATATCAGGGAGTATCCATACTGAGAATAAAAACAGCTGGAGCTTGTTAAGTTAGGGAGTAAACCTTCTGAGAATAAAAACAGCTATAGCTTCTTAAGGTAATTACACAGGGGAAAGGATAATGTACTGGGAACTCCTCAGAAGAATCTGATTTGTGGTGAGGGGAGAGAGATAAAAGCTCATTTAGGAAAGACATGAACATGCTGCGTAGGTAGCTGTTTATCAGTAAATATCTCCACTGAGATTAAGAAAAGGAGTAGCTTAATAAATTAAGTACTTCCTGGTGTGGTTACTGGACTGGTAACTCCCCAAAAGAATCTGGATTGTGGTGAGGGAACAGAGAAAAAAGCTCCTTTAGGACCTGAACTTACGAAGGGGGTAGGCAGCTGTATATCAGTGAGTATCCCTTCTGAGAATAAAAACACCTGGTGCTTGTTAAGATAGGGAGTAAACCTTCTGAGAATAAAAACAGCTGGAGCTTGTTAAGGTAATTACACAGGGGAAAGGATAATGTACTGGGCACTCCTCAGAAGAAGCTGATTTGTTTTGAGGGGAGACAGATAAAAGATCATTTAGGAACGACATGAAAATGATGCATAGGTAGCTGTTTATCAGTAAATGTCTCCACTGAGATTAAGAAAAGCAGTAGCTTAATAAATTAAGTAATTCCTGGTATGGTTACTGTACTGGTAACTCCCCAAAAGAATCTGGATTGTGGTGAGGGAACAGAGAAAAAAGCTCATTTAGGACCTGCACTTACGAAGGGGGTAGGCAGCTGTATATCAGGGAGTATCCCTTCTGAGAATAAAAACAGCTGGAGCTTGTTAAGGTAATTACACAGGGGAAAGGATAATGTACTGGGAACTCGTCAGAAGAATCTGATTTGTGGTGAGGGGGAGAGATAAAAGCTCATTGAGGAACGACATGATAATGCTGCATAGGTAGCTGTTTATCAGTAAATATCTCCCCTGAGATTAAGAAAAGCAGTAGCTTAAAGAATTTAGTACTTCCTGGTATGGTAACTGTACTGGTAACTCCCCAAAAGAATCTGGATTGTGGTGAGGGAGCAGAGAAAAATGCTCATTTAGGACCTGCACTTACGAAGTGGTAAGGCAGCTGTATCAGGGAGTAAACCTTATGAGAATAAAAACAGCTGGAGCTTGTTAAGGTAATTACACAGGGGAACGGATAATATACTGGGAACTCCTCAGAAGAGTCTGATTTGTGGTGAGTGGAGAGAGATAAAAGCTCATTTAGGAACGACATGAACATGCCGTGTAGGTAGCTGTTTATCAGTAAATGTCTCCACTGATATTAAGAAAAGCAGTAGCTTAATAAATTAAGTACTTCCTGGTATGGTTTCTGTACTGATAACTCCCCAAAAGAATCTGGATTGTGGAGAGGGAAAAGAGAAAAAAGCACATTTAGGACCTGCACTTACGAAGGGGGTAGGCAGCTGTATATAAGGAGTATCCCTTATGAGAATAAACACAGCTGGAGCTTGTTAAGGTAATTACACAGGGGAAAGATAATGTACTGGTAACTCCTCAGAAGAATCTGATTTGTGGTGAGGGGAGAGAGATAAAAGCTCATTTAGGAACGACATGAACATGCTGCGTAGGTAGCTGTTTATCAGTAAATATCTCCACTGAGATTAAGAAAAGAAGTAGCTTAATAAATTAAGTACTTCCTGGTATGGTTACTGTACTGGTAACTCCCCAAAAGAATCTGGATTGTGGTGAGGGAACAGAGAAAAAAGCTCATTTAGGCCCTGCACTCACGATGTGGGTAGGCAGCTCTATATCAGGGAGTATCCCTTCTGAGAATAAAAACACCTGGTGCTTGTTAAGACAGGGAGGAAACCTTCTGAGAATAAAAACAGCTGGAGCTTGTTAATTTAATTACACAGGGGAAAGGATAATGTACTGGGAACTCCTCAGAAGAATCTGATTTGTTTTGAGGGGAGAGAGATAAAAGATCATTTAGGAACGACATGAAAATGATGCATAGGTAGCTGTTTATCAGTAAATGTCTCCACTGAGATTAAGAAAAGCAGTACCTTAATAAATTAAGTACTTCCTGGTATGGTTACTGTACTGGTAACTCCCCAAAAGAATCTGGATTGTGGTGAGGGAACAGAGAAAAAAGCTCATTTATGACCTGCACTTACGAAGGGGGTAGGCAGCTGTATATCAGGGAGTATCCCTTCTGAGAATAAAAACACCTGGAGCTTGTTAAGGTAATTACACAGGGGAAAGGATAATGTACTGGGAACTCGTCAGAAGAATATGATTTGTGGTGAGGGGAGAGAGATAAAAGCTCATTTAGGAACGACATGATAATGCTGCATAGGTAGCTGTTTATCAGTAAATATCTCCTCTGAGATTAAGAAAAGCAGTAGCTTAAAGAATTTAGTACTTCCTGGTATGGTTACTGTACTGGTAACTCCCCAAAAGAATCTGGATTATGGTGAGGGATCAGAGAAAAATGCTCATTTAGGACCTGCACTTACGAAGGGGTAAGGCAGCTGTATCAGGGAGTAAACCTTCTGAGAATAAAAACAGCTGGAGCTTGTTAAGGTAATTACACAGGGGAACGGATAATGTACTGGGAACTCCTCAGAAGAATCTGATTTGTGGTGAGGGGAGAGAGATAAAAGCTCATTTAGGAACGACATGATAATGCTGCATAGGTAGCTGTTTATCAGTAAATATCTCCTCTGAGATTAAGAAAAGCAGTAGCTTAAAGAATTTAGTACTTCCTGGTATGGTTACTGTACTGGTAACTCCCCAAAAGAATCTGGATTATGGTGAGGGATCAGAGAAAAATGCTCATTTAGGACCTGCACTTACGAAGGGGTAAGGCAGCTGTATCAGGGAGTAAACCTTCTGAGAATAAAAACAGCTGGAGCTTGTTAAGGTAATTACACAGGGGAACGGATAATGTACTGGGAACTCCTCAGAAGAATCTGATTTGTGGTGAGGGGAGAGAGATAAAAGCTCATTTAGGAATGACATGAACATGCTGCGTAGGTAGCTGTTTATCAGTAAATATCTCCACTGAGATGGAGAAAAGCAGTAGCTTAATAAATTAAGTACTTCCTGGTATGGTTACTGTACTGGTAACTCCACAAAAGAATCTGGATTGTGGTGAAAAAGCTTATTAAGGACCTGCACTTACGAAGGTGGTAGGCAGCTGTATATCATGCAGTATACCTTCTGAGAATAAAAACAGCTGGAGCTTGTTAAGGAAATTACACAGGGGAAAGGATAATGTACTGGGAACTCCTCAGAAGAATGTGATTTGTGGTGAGGGGAGAGAGATAAAAGCTCATTTAGGACATGCAGTTACGAAGGGGATAGGAAGCTGTATATCAGAGAGTAAACATTCTGAAAATAAAAACAGCTGGAGCTTTGTTAAGGTAATTACATAGGGGAAAGGACAATGTACTGGGAACTCCTCAGTAGAATCTGATTTGTGGTGAGGGGAGAGAGATAAAAGCTCATTTAGGAACGAAATGAACATGCTGCGTAGGTAGCTGTTTATCAGTAAATATCTCCACTGAGATTAAGAAAAGCAGTAGCTTAATAAATTAAATATTTCCTGGTATGGTTACTCTACTTTTAACTCCCCAAAAGAATCTGGATTGTGGTGAGGGAACAGAGAAAAAAGCTCAATTAGGACCTGCACTTACGAAGGGGGTAGGCAGCTGTATATCAGGGAGTATCCCCTCTGAGAATAAAAACAGCTGGAGCTTGTTAAGGTAATTACACAGGGGAAAGGATAATGTACTGGGAACTCCTCAGATGAATCTGATTTGTGGTGAGGGGAGAGAGATAAAAGCTCATTTAGGAATGACATGAAAAGGCTGCATAGGTAGCTGTTTATCAGTAAATATCTCCACTGAGATTAAGAAAAGCAGTAGCTTAATAAATGAAGTACTTCCTGGTGTGTTTACTGGACTGGTAACTCCCCAAAAGAATCTGGATTGTAGTGAGGGAACAGAGAAAAAAGATCATTTAGGACCTGAACTTACGAAGGGGGTAGGCAGCTGTATATCAGTGAGTATCCCTTCTGAGAATAAAAACACCTGGTGCTTGTTAAGATAGGGAGTAAACCTTCTGAGAATAAAAACTTCTGGAGCTTGTTAAGGTAATTACACAGGGGAAAGGATAATGTACTGGGAACTCCTCAGAAGAAGCTGATTTGTTTTGATTGGAGAGAGATAAAAGATCATTTAGGAACGACATGAAAATGATGCATAGGTAGCTGTTTATCAGTAAATGTCTCCACTGAGATTAAGAAAAGCAGTAGCTTAATAAATTAAGTACTTCCTGGTATGGTTACTGTACTGGTAACTCCCCAAAAGAATCTGGATTGTGGTGAGGGATCAGAGAAAAATGCTCATTTAGGACCTGCACTTACGAAGGGGTAAGGCAGCTGTATCAGGGAGTAAACCTTCTGAGAATAAAAGCAGCTGGAGCTTGTTAAGGTAATTACACAGGGGAAAGGATAATGTACTGGGAACTCCTCAGAAGAATCTGATTTGTGGTGAGGGGAGAGAGATAAAAGCTCACTTAGGAACAACATGAACATGCTGTGTAGGTAGCTGTTTATCAGTAAATACCTACACTGAGATTAAGAAAAGCAGCATCCTAATAAATTAAGTACTTCCTGGTGTGGTTACTGTAGTGGAAACTCCCCAAAAGAATCTGGATTGTGGTGAGGGAACAGAGAAAAAAGCTCATTTAGGACCTGCACTTACGAACGGGGTAGGCAGCTGTATATCAGGGAGTAAACCTTCTGAGAATAAAAACAGCTGGAGCTTGTTAAGGTAATTACACAGGAGAAAGGATAATGTACTGGGAACTCCTCAGAAAAATCTGATTTGTGGTGAGGGGAGAGAGATAAAAGCTCATTTAGGAATGACATGAACATGCTGCGTAGGTAGCTGTTTATCAGTAAATATCTCCACTGAGATTGAGAAAAGCAGTAGCTTAATAAATTAAGTACTTCCTGGTATGGTTACTGTACTGGTAACTCCACAAAAGAATCTGGATTGTGGTGAAAAAGCTTATTAAGGACCTGCACTTACGAAGGTGGTAGGCAGCTGTATATCATGCAGTATACCTTCTGAGAATAAAAACAGCTGGAGCTTGTTAAGGAAATTACACAGGGGAAAGGATAATGTACTGGGAACTCCTCAGAAGAATGTGATTTGTGGTGAGGGGAGAGAGATAAAAGCTCATTTAGGACATGCAGTTACGAAGGGGATAGGAAGCTGTATATCAGAGAGTAAACATTCTGAGAATAAAAACAGCTGGCGCTTTGTTAAGGTAATTACATAGGGGAAAGGACAATGTACTGGGAACTCCTCAGTAGAATCTGATTTGTGGTGAGGGGAGAGAGATAAAAGCTCATTTAGGAACGAAATGAACATGCTGCGTAGGTAGCTGTTTATCAGTAAATATCTCCACTGAGATTAAGAAAAGCAGTAGCTTAATAAATTAAATATTTCCTGGTATGGTTACTCTACTTTTAACTCCCCAAAAGAATCTGGATTGTGGTGAGGGAACAGAGAAAAAAGCTCAATTAGGACCTGCACTTACGAAGGGGGTAGGCAGCTGTATATCAGGGAGTATCCCCTCTGAGAAAAAAAACAGCTGGAGCTTGTTAAGGTAATTACACAGGGGAAAGGATAATGTACTGGGAACTCCTCAGAAGAATCTGATTTGTGGTGAGGGGAGAGAGATAAAAGCTCATTTAGGAACGACATGAAAAGGCTGCATAGGTAGCTGTTTATCAGTAAATATCTCCACTGAGATTAAGAAAAGCAGTAGCTTAATAAATGAAGTACTTCCTGGTGTGGTTACTGGACTGGTAACTCCCCAAAAGAATCTGGATTGTAGTGAGGGAACAGAGAAAAAAGCTCATTTAGGACCTGAACTTACGAAGGGGGTAGGCAGCTGTATATCAGTGAGTATCCCTTCTGAGAATAAAAACACCTGGTGCTTGTTAAGATAGGGAGTAAACCTTCTGAGAATAAAAACAGCTGGAGCTTGTTAAGGTAATTACACAGGGGAAAGGATAATGTACTGGGAACTCCTCAGAAGAAGCTGATTTGTTTTGAGGGGAGAGAGATAAAAGATCATTTAGGAACGACATGAAAATGATGCATAGGTAGCTGTTTATCAGTAAATGTCTCCACTGAGATTAAGAAAAGCAGTAGCTTAATAAATTAAGTACTTCCTGGTATGGTTACTGTACTGGTAACTCCCCAAAAGAATCTGGATTGTGGTGAGGGATCAGAGAAAAATGCTCATTTAGGACCTGCACTTACGAAGGGGTAAGGCAGCTGTATCAGGGAGTAAACCTTCTGAGAATAAAAGCAGCTGGAGCTTGTTAAGGTAATTACACAATGGAAAGGATAATGTACTGGGAACTCCTCAGAAGAATCTGATTTGTGGTGAGGGGAGAGAGATAAAAGCTCACTTAGGAACAACATGAACATGCTGTGTAGGTAGCTGTTTATCAGTAAATACCTACACTGAGATTAAGAAAAGCAGTATCCTAATAAATTAAGTACTTCCTGGTGTGGTTACTGTAGTGGAAACTCCCCAAAAGAATCTGGATTGTGGTGAGGGAACAGAGAAAAAAGCTCATTTAGGACCTGAACTTACGAACGGGGTAGGCAGCTGTATATCAGGGAGTAAACCTTCTGAGAATAAAAACAGCTGGAGCTTGTTAAGGTAATTACACAGGGGAAAGGATAATGTACTGGGAACTCCTCAGAAAAATCTGATTTGTGGTGAGGGGAGAGAGATAAAAGCTCATTTAGGAATGACATGAACATGCTGCGTAGGTAGCTGTTTATCAGTAAATATCTCCACTGAGATTGAGAAAAGCAGTAGCTTAATAAATTAAGTACTTCCTGGTATGGTTACTGTACTGGTAACTCCACAAAAGAATCTGGATTGTGGTGAAAAATCTTATTAAGGACCTGCACTTACGAAGGTGGTAGGCAGCTGTATATCATGCAGTATACCTTCTGAGAATAAAAACAGCTGGAGCTTGTTAAGGAAATTACACAGGGGAAAGGATAATGTACTGGGAACTCCTCAGAAGAATGTGATTTGTGGTGAGGGGAGAGAGATAAAAGCTCATTTAGGACATGCAGTTACGAAGGGGATAGGAAGCTGTATATCAGAGAGTAAACATTCTGAGAATAAAAACAGCTGGAGCTTTGTTAAGGTAATTACATAGGGGAAAGGACAATGTACTGGGAACTCCTTAGTAGAATCTGATTTGTGGTGAGGGGAGAGAGATAAAAGCTCATTTAGGAACGAAATGAACATGCTGCGTAGGTAGCTGTTTATCAGTAAATATCTCCACTGAGATTAAGAAAAGCAGTAGCTTAATAAATTAAATATTTCCTGGTGTGGTTACTCTACTGGTAACTCCCCAAAAGAATCTGGATTGTGGTGAGGGAACAGAGAAAAAAGCTCAATTAGGACCTGCACTTACGAAGGGGGTAGGCAGCTGTATATCAGGGAGTATCCCCTCTGAGAATAAAAACAGCTGGAGCTTGTTAAGGTAATTACACAGGGGAAAGGATAATGTACTGGGAACTCCTCAGAAGAATCTGATTTGTGGTGAGGGGAGAGAGATAAAAGCTCATTTAGGAACGACATGAAAAGGCTGCATAGGTAGCTGTTTATCAGTAAATATCTCCACTGAGATTAAGAAAAGCAGTAGCTTAAAAAATTAATTACTTCCTGGTATGGTTACTGTACTGGTAACTCCCCAAAAGAATCTGGATTGTGGTGAGGGAACAGAGAAAAAAGCTCATTTAGGACCTGCACTTACGAAGGGGGTAGTCAGCTGTATATCAGGGAGTAAACCTTCTGAGAATAAAAACAGCTGGAGCTTGTTAAGGTAATTACACAGGGGAAAGGATAATGTACTGAGAACTCCTCAGAAGAATCTGATTTGTGGTGAGAGGGGAGAGATAAAAGCTCATTTAGGAACGACATGAATATGCAGCGTAGGTAGCTGTTTATCAGTAAATATCTCCACTGAGATTACGAAAAGCAGTAGCTTAATAAATTAAGTACTTCCTGGTATGGTTACTGTACTGGTAACTCCCCAAAAGAATCTGGATTGTGGTGAGGGAACAGAGAAAAAAGCTCATTTAGGCCCTGCTCTCACGATGTGGGTAGGCAGCTGTATATCAGGGAGTATCCATACTGAGAATAAAAACAGCTGGAGCTTGTTAAGTTAGGGAGTAATCCTTCTGAGAATAAAAACAGCTGGAGCTTCTTAAGGTAATTACACAGGGGAAAGGATAATGTACTGGGAATTCCTCAGAAGAATCTGATTTGTGGTGAGGGGAGAGAGATAAAAGCTCATTTAGGAAAGACATGAACATGCTGCGTAGGTAGCTGTTTATCAGTAAATATCTCCACTGAGATTAAGAAAAGTAGTAGCTTAATAAATTAAGTACTTCCTGGTGTGGTTACTGGACTGGTAACTGCCCAAAAGAATCTGGATTGTAGTGAGGGAACAGAGAAAAAAGCTCATTTAGGACCTGAACTTACGAAGGGGGTAGGCAGCTGTATATCAGTGAGTATCCCTTCTGAGAATAAAAACACCTGGTGCTTGTTAAGATAGGGAGTAAACCTTCTGAGAATAATAACAGCTGGAGCTTGTTAAGGTAATTACACAGGGGAAAGGATAATGTAGTGGGAACTCCTCAGAAGAAGCTGATTTGTTTTGAGGGGAGAGAGATAAAAGATCATTTAGGAACGACATGAAAATGATGCATAGGTAGCTGTTTATCAGTAAATGTCTCCACTGAGATTAAGAAAAGCAGTAGCTTAATAAATTAAGTACTTCCTGGTATGGTTACTGTACTGGTAACTCCCCAAAAGAATCTGGATTGTGGTGAGGGAACAGAGAAAAAAGCTCATTTAGGCCCTGCTCTCACGATGTGGGTAGGCAGCTGTATATCAGGGAGTATCCATACTGAGAATAAAAACAGCTGGAGCTTGTTAAGTTAGGGAGTAAACCTTCTGAGAATAAAAACAGCTGGAGCTTGTTAAGGTAATTACACAGGGGAAAGGATAATGTACTGGGAACTCCTCAGAAGAAGCTGATTTGTTTTGAGGGGAGACAGATAAAAGATCATTTAGGAACGAAATGAAAATGATGCATAGGTAGCTGTTTATCAGTAAATGTCTCCACTGAGATTAAGAAAAGCAGTAGCTTAATAAATTAAGTAATTCCTGGTATGGTTACTGTACTGGTAACTCTCCAAAAGAATCTGGATTGTGGTGAGGGAACAGAGAAAAAAGCTCATTTAGGACCTGCACTTACGAAGGGGGTAGGCAGCTGTATATCAGGGAGTATCCCTTCTGAGAATAAAAACAGCTGGAACTTGTTAAGGTAATTACACAGGGGAAAGGATAATGTACTGGGAACTCGTCAGAAGAATCTGATTTGTGGTGAGGGGGAGAGATAAAAGCTCATTGAGGAACGACATGATAATGCTGCATAGGTAGCTGTTTATCAGTAAATATCTCCACTGAGATTAAGAAAAGAAGTAGCTTAATAAATTAAGTACTTCCTGGTATGGTTACTGTACTGGTAACTCCCCAAAAGAATCTGGATTGTGGTGAGGGAACAGAGAAAAAAGCTCATTTAGGCCCTGCACTCACGATGTGGGTAGGCAGCTCTATATCAGGGAGTATCCCTTCTGAGAATAAAAACACCTGGTGCTTGTTAAGACAGGGAGGAAACCTTCTGAGAATAAAAACAGCTGGAGCTTGTTAATTTAATTACACAGGGGAAAGAATAATGAACTGGGAACTCCTCAGAAGAATCTGATTTGTTTTGAGGGGAGAGAGATAAAAGATCATTTAGGAACGACATGAAAATGATGCATAGGTAGCTGTTTATCAGTAAATGTCTCCACTGAGATTAAGAAAAGCAGTAGCTTAATAAATTAAGTACTTCCTGGTATGGTTACTGTACTGGTAACTCCCCAAAAGAATCTGGATTGTGGTGAGGGAACAGAGAAAAAAGCTCATTTATGACCTGCACTTACGAAGGGGGTAGGCAGCTGTATATCAGGGAGTATCCCTTCTGAGAATAAAAACAGCTGGAGCTTGTTAAGGTAATTACACAGGGGAAAGGATAATGTACTGGGAACTCGTCAGAAGAATCTGATTTGTGGTGAGGGGAGAGAGATAAAAGCTCATTTAGGAACGACATGATAATGCTGCATAGGTAGCTGTTTATCAGTAAATATATCCTCTGAGATTAAGAAAAGCAGAAGCTTAAAGAATTTAGTACTTCCTGGTATGGTTACTGTACTGGTAACTCCCCAAAAGAATCTGGATATTGGTGAGGGATCAGAGAAAAATGCTCATTTAGGACCTGCACTTACGAAGGGGTAAGGCAGCTGTATCAGGGAGTAAACCTTCTGAGAATAAAAACAGCTGGAGCTTGTTAAGGTAATTACACAGGGGAACGGATAATGTACTGGGAACTCCTCAGAAGAATCTGATTTGTGGTGAGGGGAGAGAGTTAAAAGATCATTTAGGAACGACATGAACATGCTGCGTAGGTAGCTGTTTATCAGTAAATATCTCCAATGAGATTAAGAATTGCAGTAGCTTAATAAATTAAGTTCTTCCTGGTATGGTTACTGTACTGGTAACTCCCCAAAAGAATCTGCATTGTGGTGAGGGAACAGAGAAAAAAGCTCATTTAGGACCTGCACTTACGAAGGGGGTCGGCAGCAGTATATCAGGGAGTAAAACTTCTGAGAATAAAAACAGTTGGAGCTTGTTAAGTTAATTACACAGGGGAAAGGATAATGTACTGGGAACTCCTCAGAAGAATCTGATTTGTGGTGAGGGGAGAGAGATAAAAGCTCATTTAGGAACCACATGAACTTGCTGCGTAGGTAGCTGTTTATCAGTAAATATCTCCACTGAGATTAAGACAAGCAGTAGCTTAATAAATTAAGTACTTCCTGGTATGGTTACTGTACTGGTAACTCCCCAAAAGAATCTGGATTGTGGTGAGGGAACAGAGAAAAAAGCTCATTTAGGACCTGCACTTACGAAGGGGGTAGGCAGCTGTATATCACGGAGTAAACCTTCTGAGAATAAAAACAGCTGGAGCTTGTTAAGGTAATTACACAGGGGAAAGGATAATGTACTGGGAACTCCTCAGAAGAATCTGATTTGTGGTGAGGGGAGAGAGATAAAAGCTCATTTAGGAACGACATGAAAATGCTGCGTAGGTAGCTGTTTATCAGTAAATATCTCCACTGAGATTAAGAAAATCAGTAGCTTAATAAATTAAGTACTTCCTGGTATGGTTACTGTACTGGTAACTCCTCAAAAGAATCTGGATTGTGGTGAGGGAACAGAGAAAAAAGCTCATTTACTACCTGTACTTACGAAGGGGGTAGTCAGCTGTATATCAGGGAGTATCCCTTCTCAGAATAAAAACAGCTGGAGCTTGTTAAGGTAATTGCACAGGGGAAAGGATAATGTACTGGGAATTCATCAGAAGAATCTGATTTATAGTGAGGGGAGAGAGATAAAAGCTCATTTAGGAACGACATGAACATGCTGCATAGGTAGCTGTTTATCAGTAAATATCTCCACTGAGATTAAGAAAAGCAGTAGCTAAATAAATTAAGTACTTCCTGGTATGGTTACTGTACTGGTAACTCCAATAAAGTATCTGGATTGAGGTGAGAGAACAGAGATAAAAGCTCATTTAGGACCTGCACTTACGAAGGGGGTAGGCAGCTGTATATCAGGTAGTAAACCTTCTGAGAATAAAAACAGCTGGAGCTTGTTAAGGTTATTACACATGGGAAAGGATAATGTACTGGGAACTCCTCAGAAGAATCTGATTTGTGGTGAGGGGAGAGAGTTAAAAGATCATTTAGGAACGACATGAACATGCTGCGTAGGTAGCTGTTTATCAGTAAATATCTCCAATGAGATTAAGAAAAGCAGTAGCTTAATAAATTAAGTACTTCCTGGTATGGTTACTGTACTGGTAACTCCCCAAAAGAATCTGGATTGTGGTGAGGGAACAGAGAAAAAAGCTCATTTAGGCCCTGCACTCACGATGTGGGTAGGCAGCTGTATATCAGGGAGTATCCCTTCTGAGAATAAAAACACCTTGTGCTTGTTAAGACATGGAGTAAACCTTCTGAGAATAAAAACAGCTGGAGCTTTTTAAGGTTATTACACATGGGAAAGGATAATGTACTGGGAACTCCTCAGAAGAATCTGATTTGTTTTGAGGGGAGAGAGATAAAAGATCATTTAGGAACGACATGAAAATGATGCATAGTTAGCTGTTTATCAGTAAATGTCTCCACTGAGATTAAGAAAAGCAGTAGCTTAATAAATTAAGTACTTCCTGGTATGGTTACTGTACTGGTAACTCCCCAAAATCATCTGGATTGTGGTGAGGGATCAGAGAAAAAAGCTCATTTAGGACCTGCACTTACGAAGGGGGTAGGCAGCTGTATATCAGGGAGTATCCCTTCTGAGAATAAAAACAGCTGGAGCTTGTTAAGGTAATTACACAGAGGAAAGGATAATGTACTGGGAACTCCTCAGAAGAATCTGATTTGTGGTGAGGGGAGAGAGATAAAAGCTCATTTAGGAACGACATGAACATGTTGCGTAGGTAGCTGTTTATCAGTAAATATCTCTACTGAGATTAAGAAAAGCAGTAGCTTAATAAATTAAGTACTTCCTGGTATGGTTACTGTACTGGTAACTCCTCAAAAGAATCTGGATTGTGGTGAGGGAACAGAGAAAAAAGCTCATTTAGGACCTGCAATTACGAAGGGGGTAGGCAGCTGTATATCAGGGAGTATCCCTTCTCAGAATAAAAACAGCTGGAGCTTGTTAAGGTAATTGCACAGGGGAAAGGATAATGTACTGGGAACTCCTCAGAAGAATCTGATTTATAGTGAGGGGAGAGAGATAAAAGCTCATTTAGGAACGACATGATAATGCTGCATAGGTAGCTGTTTATCAGTAAATATCTCCCCTGAGATTAAGAAAAGCAGTAGCTTAAAGAATTTAGTACTTCCTGGTATGGTTACTGTACTGGAAACTCCCCAAAAGAATCTGGATTGTGGTGAGGGAGCAGAGAAAAATGCTCATTTAGGACCTGCACTTACGAAGGGTTAAGGCAGCTGTATCAGGGAGTAATCCTTCTGAGAATAAAAAGAGCTGGAGCTTGTTAAGGTAATTACACAGGGGAACGGATAATGTACTGGGAACTCCTCAGAAGAGTCTGATTTGTGGTGAGGGGAGAGAGATAAAAGCTCATTTAGGAACGACATGAACATGCCGTGTAGGTAGCTGTTTATCAGTAAATGTCTCCACTGATATTAAGAAAAGCAGTAGCTTAATAAATTAATTACTTCCTGGTATGGTTTCTATACTGATAACTCCCCAAAAGAATCTGGATTGTGGAGAGGGAAAAGAGAAAAAAGCTCATTTAGGACCTGCACTTACGAAGGGGGTAGGCAGCTGTATATAAGGAGTATCCCTTCTGAGAATAAACACAGCTGGAGCTTGTTAAGGTAATTACACAGGGGAAAGATAATGTACTGGTAACTCCTCAGAAGAATCTGATTTGTGGTGAGGGGAGAGAGATAAAAGCTCATTTAGGAACGACATGAACATGCTGCGTAGGTAGCTGTTTATCAGTAAATATCTCCACTGAGATTAAGAAAAGCAGTAGCTTAATAAATTAAGTACTTCCTGGTATGGTTACTGTACTGGTAACTCCCCAAAAGAATCTGGATTGTGGTGAGGGAACAGAGAAAAAAGCTCATTTAGGCCCTGCACTCACGATGTGGGTAGGCAGCTCTATATCAGGGAGTATCCCTTCTGAGAATAAAAACACCTGGTGCTTGTTAAGACAGGGAGGAAACCTTCTGAGAATAAAAACAGCTGGAGCTTTTTAAGGTAATTACACAGGGAAAAGGATAATGTACTGGGAACTCCTCAGAAGAATCTGAATTGTTTTGAGGGGAGAGAGATAAAAGATCATTTAGGAACGACATGAACATGCCGCGTAGGTAGCTGTTTATCAGTAAATGTCTCCACTGATATTAAGAAAAGCAGTAGCTTAATAAATTAAGTACTTCCTGGTATGGTTACTGTACTGGTGACTCCCCAAAAGAATCTGGATTGTGGTGAGGGAACAGAGAAAAAAGCTCATTTAGGTCCTGCACTTACGAAGGGTGTTGTCAGCTGTATATCAGGGAGTATCCCTTCCGGGAATAAAAACAGCTGGAGCTTGTTAAGGTAATTACACAGGGGAAAGGATAATGTACTGGGAACTCCTCAGAAGAATCTGATTTGTGGTGAGGGGAGAGAGTTAAAAGATCATTTAGGAACGACATGAACATGCTGCGTAGGTAGCTGTTTATCAGTAAATATCTCCAATGAGATTAAGAAAAGCAGTAGCTTAATAAATTAAGTACTTCCTGGTATGGTTACTGTACTGATAACTCCCCAAAAGAATCTGGATTGTGGTGAGGGAACAGAGAAAAAAGCTCATTTAGGACCTGCACTTACGAAGGGGGTCGGCAGCAGTATATCAGGGAGTAAACCTTCTGAGAATAAAAACAGTTGGAGCTTGTTAAGGTAATTACACAGGGGAAAGGATAATGTACTGGGAACTCCTCAGAAGAAACTGATTTGTGGTGAGGGGAGAGAGATAAAAGCTCATTTAGGAACCACATGAACTTGCTGCTTAGGTAGCTGTTTATCAGTAAATATCTCCACTGAGATTAAGACAAGCAGTAGCTTAATAAATGAAGTACTTCCTGGTATGGTTACTGTACTGGTAACTCCCCAAAAGAATCTGGATTGTGGTGAGGGAACAGAGAAAAAAGCTCATTTAGGACCTGCACTTACGAAGGGGGTAGGCAGCTGTATATCACGGAGTAAACCTTCTGAGAATAAAAACAGCTGGAGCTTGTTAAGGTAATTACACAGGGGAAAGGATAATGTACTGGGAACTCCTCAGAAGAATCTGATTTTTGGTGATTGGAGAGAGATAAAAGCTCATTTATGAACAACATGAAAATGCTGCATAGGTAGCTGTTTATAAGTAAATACCTCCAAGGAGATTAAGAAAAGCAGTAGCTTAATAAATTAAGTACTTCCTGGTATGGTTACTGTACTGGTAACTCCCCAAAAGAATCTGCATTGTGGTGAGTGAACTGAGAAAAAAGCTCATTAAGGACCTGTACTTACGCAGGGGGTAGGCAGCTGTATATCAGGGAGTAAACTTTCTGAGAATAAAAAGAGCTGGAGCTTGTTAAGGTAATTACACAGGGGAAAGGATAATGTACTGGGAACTCCTCAGAAGATTCTGATTTGTGGTGAGGTTAGAGAGATAAAAGCTCATTTAGGAACGACATGAACATGCTGCGTAGGTAGCTGTTTATCAGTAAATATCTCCATTGAGATTAAGAAAAGCAGTAGCTTAATAAATTAAGTACTTCCTGGTATGGTTACTGTACTGGTAACTCCCCAAAAGTATCTGGATTGTGGTGAGGGAACAGAGAAAAAAGCTCAATTAGGACCTGCACTTACGAAGCGGGTAGGCAGCTGTATATCAGGGAGTAAACCTTCTGAGAATAAAAACAGCTGGAGCTTGTTAAGGTAATTACACAGGGGAAAGGATAATGTACTGGGAACTCCTCAGAAGAATCTGATTTGTGGTGAGGGGAGAGAGATAAAAGCTCATTTAGGAACGACATGAACATACTGCATAGGTAGCTCTTTATCAGTAAATATCTCCACTGAGATTAAGAAAAGCAGTAGCTTAATGAATTAAGTACTTCCTGGTATGGTTACTGTACTGGCAACTCCCCAAAAGAATCTGTAATGTGGTGAGGGAACAGAGAAAAAAGCTCATTTAAGAGCTTCACTTAGGAAGGGGGCAGGCAGCTGTATATCAGGGAGTATCCCTTCTGAGAATAAAAACAGCTGGAGCTTGTTAAGGTAATTACACAGGGGAACGGGTAATGTACTGGGAACTCCTCAGAAGAATCTGATTTGTGGTGAGGTGAGAGAGATAAAAGCTCATTTAGGTACGACATGAAAATGCTGCTTAGGTAGCTGTTTATCAGTAAATATCTCCACTGAGATTAAGAAAAGAAGTAGCTTAATAAATTAAGTACTTCCTGGTATGGTTACTGTACTGGTGACTCCCCAAAAGAATCTGGACTGTGCTGAGGGAACAGAGAAAAAAGCTCATTTAGGACCTGCACTTACGAAGGGTGTAGGCAGCTGTATATCAGGGAGTATCTCTTCTGAGAATAAAAACAGCTGCAGTTTGTTAAGGTAATTACACGGGGGAAAGGATAATGTACTGGGAACTCCTCAGAAGAATCTGATTTGTGGTGAGGGGAGAGAGATAAAAGCTCATTTAGGAACGACAGGAAAATGCTGCGTAGGTAGCTGTTTATCAGTAAATATCTCCACTGAGATTAAGAAAAGCAGTAGCTTAATAAATCAAGTACATCCTGATATGGTTACTGTACTGGTAACTCCCCAAAAGAATATGGATTGTGGTGAGGGAACAGAGAAAAAAGCTCATTTAGGACCTGCACTTACGAAGGGGGTAGGCAGCTGTATATCAGGGAATATCGCTTCTGAGAATAAAAACAGCTGCAGTTTGTTAAGGTAATTACACGGGGGAAAGGATAATGTACTGGGAACTCCTCAGAAGAATCTGATTTGTGGTGAGGGGAGAGAGATATAAGCTCATTTAAGAACGACAGGAAAATGCTGCGTAGGTAGCTGGTTATCAGTAAATATCTCCACTGAGATTAAGAAAAGCAGTAGCTTAATAAATTAAGTACATCCTGGTATGGTTACTGTGTTGGTAACTCCCCAAAGAATCTGGATTGTGGTGAGGGAACAGAGAAAAAAGCTCATTTATGACCTGCACTTACGAAGGGTTAGGCAGCTGTATATCAGGGAGTATCCCTTCTGAGAATAAAAACAGCTGGAGATTGTTAAGGTAATTACAGAGGGGAAAGGATAATGTACTGGGAACTCCTCAGAAGAATCTGATTTGTGGTGAGGGGAGAGAGATAAAAGCTCAGTTAGGAAAGACATGAACATGCTGCATAGGTAGCTGTTTATCAGTAAATATCACCACTGAGATTAAGAAAAGCAGTAGCTTAATAAATTAAGTACTTCCTGGTATGGTATCTGTACTGGTAACTCCCCAAAAGAATCTGGTTTGTGCTGAGGGAGCAGAGATAAAAGCTCATTTAGGACCTGCACTTATGAAGTGTTTAGGCAACTGTATATCAGGGAGTAAACCTATGAGAATAAAAACAGCTGGAGCTTGTTAAGGTAATTACACAGGGGAAAGGATAATGTACTGGGAACTCCTCAGAAGAATCTGACTTGTGGTGAGGGGAGAGAGATAAAAGCTCATTTAGGAACGACATGAACATGCTGCGCAGGTAGCTGTTTATCAGTAAATATCTCCACTGAGATTAAGAAAAACAGTAGCTTAATAAATTAAGTACTTCCTGGTATGGTTACTGTACTGGTAACTCCCCAAAAGAATCTGGATTGTGGTGAGGGAACAGAGAGAAAAGCTCATTTAGGACCTGCACTTACGAAGGGGGTAGGCAGCTGTATATCAGGGAGTATCACTTCTGAGAATAAAAACAGCTGGAGCTTGTTAAGGTAATTACACAGGGGAACGGGTAATGTACTGGGAACTCCTCAAAAGAATCTGATTTGGGGTGAGGGGAGAGAGATAAAAGCTCATTTAGGAACGACATGAAAATGCTGCTTAGGTAGCTGTTTATCAGTAAATATCTCCACTGAGATTAAGAAAAGAAGTAGCTTAAAAAATTAAGTACTTCCTGGTATGGTTACTGTACTGGTGACTCTCCAAAAGAATCTGGACTATGGTGAGGGAACAGAGAAAAAAGCTCATTTAGGACCTGCACTTACGAAGGGCGTACGCAGCTGTATATCAGGGAGTATCCCTTCTGAGAATAAAAACAGCTGCAGTTTGTTAAGGTAATTACACGGGGGAAAGGATAATGTACTGGGAACTCCTCAAAAGAATCTGATTTGTGGTGAGGGGAGAGAGATAAAAGCTCATTTAGGAATGACAGGAAAATGCTGCGTAGGTAGCTGTTTATCAGTAAATATCTCCACTGAGATTAAGAAAAGCAGTAGCTTAATAAATTAGGTACTTCCTGGTATGGTTAATGTACTGGTAACTCCCCAAAAGAATCTGGATTGTGGTGTAGGTACAGAGAAAAAAGCTCATTTATGACCTTCCCTTCGAAGGGGGTAGGTAGCTGTATATCAGGGAGTAAACCTTCTGAGAATAAATAGAGCTGGAGCTTGTTAAGGTAATTACACAGGGGAAAGGATAATGTACTGGGAACTCCTCAGAAGAATCTGATTTGTGGTGAGGGGAGAGAGATAAAAGCTCATTTAGGAACGACATGAACATGCTGTGTAGGTAGCTGTTTATCAGTAAATATCTCCACTGAGATTAAGAAAAGCAGTAGCTTAATAAATTAAGTACTTCCTGGTATGGTGACTGTACTGGTAACTCCCCAAAAGAATCTGGATTGTGCTGAGGGAACAGAGAAAATAGCTCAATTAGGGTCTGCACTTACGAAGGGGTTAGGCAGCTGTATATCAGGGAGTAAACCTTCTGAGAATAAAAACAGCTGGAGCTTGTTAAGGTAATTACACAGGGGAAAGGATAATGTACTGGGAACTCCTTAGAAGAATCTGATTTTTGGTGAGGGGAGAAAGATAAAAGCTCATTTAAGAACGACATGAACATGCTGCATAGTTAGCTGTTTATCAGTAAAAATCTCCACTGAGATTAAGAAAAGCAGTAGGTTAATAAATTAAGTACTTCCAGGTATGGTTACTATACTGGTAACTCCCCCAAAGAATCTGGATTGTGGTGAGCGAAGAGAGAAAAAAGCTCATTAAGACCTGCACTGACGAAGGGGGTAGGCAGCTGTATATCAGGGAGTAAACCTTCTGAGAATAAAAACAGCTGGAGCTTGTTAAGGTAATTACACAGGGGAAAGGATAATCTACTGGGAACTCCTCAGAAAAATCTGATTTGTGGTGAGGGGAAGGAGATAAAAGCTCAAGAATATGCTGCATACTTAGCTGTTTATCAGTAAATATCTCCACTGAGATTAAGAAAAGCAGTAGCTTAATAAATTAAGTACTTCCTGGTATGGTTACTGTACTGGGAACTCCCCCAAAGAGTCTGGATTGTGGTGAGGGAACAGAGAAAAAAGCTCATTTAGGACCTGCACTTACAAGGGGGTAGCCAGCTTTATATCACGGAGTAAACCTTCTGAGAATAAAAATAGCTGGAGCTTGTTTAGGTAATTACACAGTGGAAAGGATAATGTACTAGGAACTCGTCAGAAGAATCTGATTTGTGGTGAGGGAGAGAGATAAAAGCTCATTTAGGAACGACATGAACATCCTGAGTAGGTAGCTGTTTTTCAGTAAATATCTCAACTGAGATTAAGAAAAGCAGTAGCTTAATAAATTAAGTAGTTCCTGGTATGGTTACTGTACTGGTGACTCCCCAAAAGAATCTGGATTTTGGTGGGGGAACAGATAAAAAAGCTCTTTTATGACCTGCACTTACGAAGGGGGTAGGCAGCTGTATATCAGGGAGTAAACCTTCTGAGAATAAAAACAGCTGGAGCTTGTTAAGGTAATTACACAGGGGAAAGGATAATGTACTGGGAACTCCTCAGAAGAATCTGATTTGTGGTGAGGGGAGAGAGATAAAACCTCATTAAGAACGACATGAACATGCTGCGTAGGTAGCTGTTTATCAGTAAATATCTCCACTGCGATTAAGAAAAGCAGTAGCTTAATAAATGAAGTACTTCCTGGTATGGTTACTGTACTGGTAACTCCCCTAAAGTATCTGGATTGTGGTGAGGGAACAGAGAAAAAAGCTCATTTAGGACCTGCACTTACGAAGGGGGTAGGCAGCTGTATATCAGGGAGTAAACCTTCTGAGAATAAAAACAGCTGGAGCTTGTTAAGGTTATTACACAGGGGAAAGGATAATGTACTGGGAACTCCTCAGAAGAATCTGATTTGTGGTGAGGGGAGAGAGATAAAAGCTCATTTAGGAACGACATGAACATGCTGCATAGGTAGCTGTTTATCAGTAAATATCTCCACTGAGATTAAGAAAAGCAGTAGCTTAATAAATTAAGTACTTCCTGGTATGGTTACTGTACTGGTAACTCCCCTAAAGAATCTGGATTGTGGTGAGGGAACAGAGAAAAAAGCTCATTTATTACCTGCACTTACGAAGGGGGTAGGCAGCTGTATATCAGGGAGTATCCCTTCTGAGAATAAAAACAGCTGCAGTTTGTTAAGGTAATTACACGGGGGAAAGGATAATGTACTGGGAACTCCTCAGAAGAATCTGATTTGTGGTGAGGGGAGAGAGATAAAAGCTCATTTAGGAATGACAGGAAAATGCTGCGTAGGTAGCTGTTTATCAGTAAATATCTCCACTGAGATTAAGAAAAGCAGTAGCTGAATAAATTAGGTACTTCCTGGTATGGTTAATGTACTGGTAACTCCCCAAAAGAATCTGGATTGTGGTGTAGGTACAGAGAAAAAAGCTCATTTATGACCTTCCCTTCGAAGGTGGTAGGTAGCTGTATATCAGGGAGTAAACCTTCTGAGAATAAAAAGAGCTGGAGCTTGTTAAGGTAATTACACAGGGGAAAGGATAATGTACTGGGAACTCCTCAGAAGAATCTATTTTGTGGTGAGGGGAGAGAGATAATAGCTCATTTAGGAACGACATGAACATGCTGTGTAGGTAGCTGTTTATCAGTAAATATCTCCACTGAG
The DNA here is from genome assembly GCF_023159225.1 of Perognathus longimembris pacificus. Classification (NCBI taxonomy): domain Eukaryota; kingdom Metazoa; phylum Chordata; class Mammalia; order Rodentia; family Heteromyidae; genus Perognathus; species Perognathus longimembris. The sequence goes on along the minus strand of NW_025958928.1, from coordinate 36,275 downwards.
ATTAAGAAAAGCAGTAGCTTAATAAATTAGGTACTTCCTGGTATGGTTACTGTACTGGTAACTCCCCAAAAGAATCTGGATTGTGCTGAGGGAACAGAGAAAATAGCTCAATTAGGGTCTGCACTTACGAAGGGGTTAGGCAGCTGTATATCAGGGAGTAAACCTTCTGAGAATAAAAACAGCTGGAGCTTGTTAAGGTAATTACACAGGGGAAAGGATAATGTACTGGGAACTCCTTAGAAGAATCTGATTTTTGGTGAGGGGAGAAAGATAAAAGCTCATTTAAGAACGACATGAACATGCTGCATAGTTAGCTGTTTATCAGTAAAAATCTCCACTGAGATTAAGAAAAGCAGTACGTTAATAAATTAAGTACTTCCAGGTATGGTTACTATACTGGTAACTCCCACAAAGAATCTGGATTGTGGTGAGCGAAGAGAGAAAAAAGCTCATTAAGACCTGCACTGACGAAGGGGGTAGGCAGCTGTATATCAGGGAGTAAACCTTCTGAGAATAAAAACAGCTGGAGCTTGTTAAGGTAATTACACAGGGGAAAGGATAATCTACTGGGAACTCCTCAGAAAAATCTGATTTGTGGTGAGGGGAAGGAGATAAAAGCTCAAGAATATGCTGCATAGTTAGCTGTTTATCAGTAAATATCTCCACTGAGATTAAGAAAAGCAGTAGCTTAATAAATTAAGTACTTCCTGGTATGGTTACTGTACTGGGAACTCCCCCAAAGAATCTGGATTGTGGTGAGGGAACAGAGAAAAAAGCTCATTTAGGACCTGCACTTACGAAGGGGGTAGGCAGCTGTATATCAGGGAGTATCCCTTCTGAGAATAAAAACAGCTGGAGCTTGTTAAGGTAATTACACAGGGGAAAGGATAATGTACTGGGAACTCCGCAGAAGAATCTGATTTGTGGTGAGTGGAGAGAGGTAAAAGCTCATTTAGGAACGACATGTACATGCTGCTTAGGTAGCTGTTTATCAGTAAATATCTCCATTGAGATTAAGAAAAGCAGTAGCTTAATAAATTAAGTACTTCGTGGTATGCTTACTGTACTGGTAACTCCCCAAATGCATCTGGATTGTGTTGAGGGAACAGAGAAAAAAGCTCATTTAGGACCTGCACTTACGAAGGGGGTAGGCAGCTGTATATCAGGGAGTATCCCTTCTGAAAATAAAAACAGCAGGAGCTTGTTATGGTAATTACACAGGGGAAAGGATAATGTACTGGAAACTCCTCAGAAGAATCTGATTTGTGGTGAGCGGAGAGAGATAAAAGCTCATTTAGGAACGACATAAAAATGCTGCATGGGTAACTGTTTATCAGTAAATATCTCCACTGAGATTAAGAAAAGCAGTAGCTTAATAAATTAAGTACTTCCTGGTATGGTTACTGTACTGGTGACTCCCCAAACGAATCTGGATTGTGTTGAGGGAACAGAGAAAAAAGCTCATTTAGGACCTGCACTTACGAAGGGGGTAGGCAGCTGTATATCAGGGAGTAAACCTTCTGAGAATAAAAACAGCTGGAGCTTGTTAAGGTAAATACACAGGGGAAAGGATAATGTACTGGGAACTCCTCAGAAGAATCTGATTTGTGGTGAGGGGAGAGAGATAAAAGCTCATTTAGGAACGACATGAACATGCTGCGTAGGTAGCTGTTTATCAGTAAATATCTCCACTGAGATTAAGAAAAGCAGTAGCTTAATAAATTAAGTACTTCCTGATATGCGTACTGTACTGGTAACTCCCCAAAAGCATCTGGATTGTGTTGAGGAAACAGAGAAAAAAGCTCAATTAGGACCTGCACTTACGAAGGGGGTAGGCAGCTGTATATCAGGGAGTAAACTTTCTGAGAATAAAAACAGCTGGGGATTGTTAAGGTAATTACACAGGGGAAAGGATAATGTACTGGGAAATCCTCAGAAGAATCTGATTTGTGGTGAGGGGAGAGAGATAAAAGCTCATTTAGGAACGACATGAACATGCTGCGTAGGTAGCTGTTTAGCAGTAAATATCTCCACTGAGATTAAGAAAAGCAGTAGCTTAATAAATTAAGTACTTCCTGGTATGGTTACTGTACTGGTAACTCCCCAAAAGAATCTGGATTGTGGTGAGGGAACAGAGAAAAAAGCTCATTTAGGACCTGCACTTGCGAAGGGGGTAGGCAGCTGTATATCAGGGAGTATCCCTTCTGAAAATAAAAACAGCTGGAGCATGTTAAGGTAATTACACAGGGGAAAGGATAATGTACTGGGAACTCCTCAGAGGAATCTGATTTGTGGTGAGGGGAGAGAGACAAAAGCTCATTTAGGAACGACAAGAAAATTCTGCATAGGTAGATGTTTATCAGTAAATATCTCCACTGAGATTAAGAAAAGCAGTAGCTTAATAAATTAAGTACTTCCTTGTATGGTTACTGTACTGGTAACTCCCCAAAAGAATCTGGATTGTGGTGAGGGAACAGAGAAAATAGGCCATTTATTACCTGCACTTACCAAGGGGGTAGGCAGCTGTATATCAGGGAGTAAACCTTCTGAGAATAAAAACAGCTGGAGCTTGTTAAGGTAATTACACAGGGGAAAGGATAATGTACTGGGAACTCCTCAGAAGAATCTGATTTGTGGTGAGGGGAGAGAGATCAAAGATCATTTAGAACGACATGAAAATGCTGCATAGGTAGCTGTTTATCAGTAAATATCTCCACTGAGATTAAGAAAAGCAGTAGCTTAATGAATTAAGTACTTCCTGGTATGGTTACTGTACTGGCAACTCCCCAAAAGAATCTGTAATGTGGTGAGGGAACAGAGAAAAAAGCTCATTTAAGAGCTTCACTTAGGAAGGGGGCAGGCAGCTGTATATCAGGGAGTATCCCTTCTGAGAATAAAAACAGCTGGAGCTTGTTAAGGTAATTACACAGGGGAACGGGTAATGTACTGGGAACTCCTCAGAAGAATCTGATTTGTGGTGAGGTGAGAGAGATAAAAGCTCATTTAGGTACGACATGAAAATGCTGCTTAGGTAGCTGTTTATCAGTAAATATCTCCACTGAGATTAAGAAAAGAAGTAGCTTAATAAATTAAGTACTTCCTGGTATGGTTACTGTACTGGTGACTCCCCAAAAGAATCTGGACTGTGCTGAGGGAACAGAGAAAAAAGCTCATTTAGGACCTGCACTTACGAAGGGTGTAGGCAGCTGTATATCAGGGAGTATCTCTTCTGAGAATAAAAACAGCTGCAGTTTGTTAAGGTAATTACACGGGGGAAAGGATAATGTACTGGGAACTCCTCAGAAGAATCTGATTTGTGGTGAGGGGAGAGAGATAAAAGCTCATTTAGGAACGACAGGAAAATGCTGCGTAGGTAGCTGTTTATCAGTAAATATCTCCACTGAGATTAAGAAAAGCAGTAGCTTAATAAATCAAGTACATCCTGATATGGTTACTGTACTGGTAACTCCCCAAAAGAATATGGATTGTGGTGAGGGAACAGAGAAAAAAGCTCATTTAGGACCTGCACTTACGAAGGGGGTAGGCAGCTGTATATCAGGGAATATCGCTTCTGAGAATAAAAACAGCTGCAGTTTGTTAAGGTAATTACACGGGGGAAAGGATAATGTACTGGGAACTCCTCAGAAGAATCTGATTTGTGGTGAGGGGAGAGAGATATAAGCTCATTTAAGAACGACAGGAAAATGCTGCGTAGGTAGCTGGTTATCAGTAAATATCTCCACTGAGATTAAGAAAAGCAGTAGCTTAATAAATTAAGTACATCCTGGTATGGTTACTGTGTTGGTAACTCCCCAAAGAATCTGGATTGTGGTGAGGGAACAGAGAAAAAAGCTCATTTATGACCTGCACTTACGAAGGGTTAGGCAGCTGTATATCAGGGAGTATCCCTTCTGAGAATAAAAACAGCTGGAGATTGTTAAGGTAATTACAGAGGGGAAAGGATAATGTACTGGGAACTCCTCAGAAGAATCTGATTTGTGGTGAGGGGAGAGAGATAAAAGCTCAGTTAGGAAAGACATGAACATGCTGCATAGGTAGCTGTTTATCAGTAAATATCACCACTGAGATTAAGAAAAGCAGTAGCTTAATAAATTAAGTACTTCCTGGTATGGTATCTGTACTGGTAACTCCCCAAAAGAATCTGGTTTGTGCTGAGGGAGCAGAGATAAAAGCTCATTTAGGACCTGCACTTATGAAGTGTTTAGGCAACTGTATATCAGGGAGTAAACCTATGAGAATAAAAACAGCTGGAGCTTGTTAAGGTAATTACACAGGGGAAAGGATAATGTACTGGGAACTCCTCAGAAGAATCTGACTTGTGGTGAGGGGAGAGAGATAAAAGCTCATTTAGGAACGACATGAACATGCTGCGCAGGTAGCTGTTTATCAGTAAATATCTCCACTGAGATTAAGAAAAACAGTAGCTTAATAAATTAAGTACTTCCTGGTATGGTTACTGTACTGGTAACTCCCCAAAAGAATCTGGATTGTGGTGAGGGAACAGAGAGAAAAGCTCATTTAGGACCTGCACTTACGAAGGGGGTAGGCAGCTGTATATCAGGGAGTATCACTTCTGAGAATAAAAACAGCTGGAGCTTGTTAAGGTAATTACACAGGGGAACGGGTAATGTACTGGGAACTCCTCAAAAGAATCTGATTTGGGGTGAGGGGAGAGAGATAAAAGCTCATTTAGGAACGACATGAAAATGCTGCTTAGGTAGCTGTTTATCAGTAAATATCTCCACTGAGATTAAGAAAAGAAGTAGCTTAAAAAATTAAGTACTTCCTGGTATGGTTACTGTACTGGTGACTCTCCAAAAGAATCTGGACTATGGTGAGGGAACAGAGAAAAAAGCTCATTTAGGACCTGCACTTACGAAGGGCGTACGCAGCTGTATATCAGGGAGTATCCCTTCTGAGAATAAAAACAGCTGCAGTTTGTTAAGGTAATTACACGGGGGAAAGGATAATGTACTGGGAACTCCTCAAAAGAATCTGATTTGTGGTGAGGGGAGAGAGATAAAAGCTCATTTAGGAATGACAGGAAAATGCTGCGTAGGTAGCTGTTTATCAGTAAATATCTCCACTGAGATTAAGAAAAGCAGTAGCTTAATAAATTAGGTACTTCCTGGTATGGTTAATGTACTGGTAACTCCCCAAAAGAATCTGGATTGTGGTGTAGGTACAGAGAAAAAAGCTCATTTATGACCTTCCCTTCGAAGGGGGTAGGTAGCTGTATATCAGGGAGTAAACCTTCTGAGAATAAATAGAGCTGGAGCTTGTTAAGGTAATTACACAGGGGAAAGGATAATGTACTGGGAACTCCTCAGAAGAATCTGATTTGTGGTGAGGGGAGAGAGATAAAAGCTCATTTAGGAACGACATGAACATGCTGTGTAGGTAGCTGTTTATCAGTAAATATCTCCACTGAGATTAAGAAAAGCAGTAGCTTAATAAATTAAGTACTTCCTGGTATGGTGACTGTACTGGTAACTCCCCAAAAGAATCTGGATTGTGCTGAGGGAACAGAGAAAATAGCTCAATTAGGGTCTGCACTTACGAAGGGGTTAGGCAGCTGTATATCAGGGAGTAAACCTTCTGAGAATAAAAACAGCTGGAGCTTGTTAAGGTAATTACACAGGGGAAAGGATAATGTACTGGGAACTCCTTAGAAGAATCTGATTTTTGGTGAGGGGAGAAAGATAAAAGCTCATTTAAGAACGACATGAACATGCTGCATAGTTAGCTGTTTATCAGTAAAAATCTCCACTGAGATTAAGAAAAGCAGTAGGTTAATAAATTAAGTACTTCCAGGTATGGTTACTATACTGGTAACTCCCCCAAAGAATCTGGATTGTGGTGAGCGAAGAGAGAAAAAAGCTCATTAAGACCTGCACTGACGAAGGGGGTAGGCAGCTGTATATCAGGGAGTAAACCTTCTGAGAATAAAAACAGCTGGAGCTTGTTAAGGTAATTACACAGGGGAAAGGATAATCTACTGGGAACTCCTCAGAAAAATCTGATTTGTGGTGAGGGGAAGGAGATAAAAGCTCAAGAATATGCTGCATACTTAGCTGTTTATCAGTAAATATCTCCACTGAGATTAAGAAAAGCAGTAGCTTAATAAATTAAGTACTTCCTGGTATGGTTACTGTACTGGGAACTCCCCCAAAGAGTCTGGATTGTGGTGAGGGAACAGAGAAAAAAGCTCATTTAGGACCTGCACTTACAAGGGGGTAGCCAGCTTTATATCACGGAGTAAACCTTCTGAGAATAAAAATAGCTGGAGCTTGTTTAGGTAATTACACAGTGGAAAGGATAATGTACTAGGAACTCGTCAGAAGAATCTGATTTGTGGTGAGGGAGAGAGATAAAAGCTCATTTAGGAACGACATGAACATCCTGAGTAGGTAGCTGTTTTTCAGTAAATATCTCAACTGAGATTAAGAAAAGCAGTAGCTTAATAAATTAAGTAGTTCCTGGTATGGTTACTGTACTGGTGACTCCCCAAAAGAATCTGGATTTTGGTGGGGGAACAGATAAAAAAGCTCTTTTATGACCTGCACTTACGAAGGGGGTAGGCAGCTGTATATCAGGGAGTAAACCTTCTGAGAATAAAAACAGCTGGAGCTTGTTAAGGTAATTACACAGGGGAAAGGATAATGTACTGGGAACTCCTCAGAAGAATCTGATTTGTGGTGAGGGGAGAGAGATAAAACCTCATTAAGAACGACATGAACATGCTGCGTAGGTAGCTGTTTATCAGTAAATATCTCCACTGCGATTAAGAAAAGCAGTAGCTTAATAAATGAAGTACTTCCTGGTATGGTTACTGTACTGGTAACTCCCCTAAAGTATCTGGATTGTGGTGAGGGAACAGAGAAAAAAGCTCATTTAGGACCTGCACTTACGAAGGGGGTAGGCAGCTGTATATCAGGGAGTAAACCTTCTGAGAATAAAAACAGCTGGAGCTTGTTAAGGTTATTACACAGGGGAAAGGATAATGTACTGGGAACTCCTCAGAAGAATCTGATTTGTGGTGAGGGGAGAGAGATAAAAGCTCATTTAGGAACGACATGAACATGCTGCATAGGTAGCTGTTTATCAGTAAATATCTCCACTGAGATTAAGAAAAGCAGTAGCTTAATAAATTAAGTACTTCCTGGTATGGTTACTGTACTGGTAACTCCCCTAAAGAATCTGGATTGTGGTGAGGGAACAGAGAAAAAAGCTCATTTATTACCTGCACTTACGAAGGGGGTAGGCAGCTGTATATCAGGGAGTATCCCTTCTGAGAATAAAAACAGCTGCAGTTTGTTAAGGTAATTACACGGGGGAAAGGATAATGTACTGGGAACTCCTCAGAAGAATCTGATTTGTGGTGAGGGGAGAGAGATAAAAGCTCATTTAGGAATGACAGGAAAATGCTGCGTAGGTAGCTGTTTATCAGTAAATATCTCCACTGAGATTAAGAAAAGCAGTAGCTGAATAAATTAGGTACTTCCTGGTATGGTTAATGTACTGGTAACTCCCCAAAAGAATCTGGATTGTGGTGTAGGTACAGAGAAAAAAGCTCATTTATGACCTTCCCTTCGAAGGTGGTAGGTAGCTGTATATCAGGGAGTAAACCTTCTGAGAATAAAAAGAGCTGGAGCTTGTTAAGGTAATTACACAGGGGAAAGGATAATGTACTGGGAACTCCTCAGAAGAATCTATTTTGTGGTGAGGGGAGAGAGATAATAGCTCATTTAGGAACGACATGAACATGCTGTGTAGGTAGCTGTTTATCAGTAAATATCTCCACTGAGATTAAGAAAAGCAGTAGCTTAATAAATTAGGTACTTCCTGGTATGGTTACTGTACTGGTAACTCCCCAAAAGAATCTGGATTGTGCTGAGGGAACAGAGAAAATAGCTCAATTAGGGTCTGCACTTACGAAGGGGTTAGGCAGCTGTATATCAGGGAGTAAACCTTCTGAGAATAAAAACAGCTGGAGCTTGTTAAGGTAATTACACAGGGGAAAGGATAATGTACTGGGAACTCCTTAGAAGAATCTGATTTTTGGTGAGGGGAGAAAGATAAAAGCTCATTTAAGAACGACATGAACATGCTGCATAGTTAGCTGTTTATCAGTAAAAATCTCCACTGAGATTAAGAAAAGCAGTACGTTAATAAATTAAGTACTTCCAGGTATGGTTACTATACTGGTAACTCCCACAAAGAATCTGGATTGTGGTGAGCGAAGAGAGAAAAAAGCTCATTAAGACCTGCACTGACGAAGGGGGTAGGCAGCTGTATATCAGGGAGTAAACCTTCTGAGAATAAAAACAGCTGGAGCTTGTTAAGGTAATTACACAGGGGAAAGGATAATCTACTGGGAACTCCTCAGAAAAATCTGATTTGTGGTGAGGGGAAGGAGATAAAAGCTCAAGAATATGCTGCATAGTTAGCTGTTTATCAGTAAATATCTCCACTGAGATTAAGAAAAGCAGTAGCTTAATAAATTAAGTACTTCCTGGTATGGTTACTGTACTGGGAACTCCCCCAAAGAATCTGGATTGTGGTGAGGGAACAGAGAAAAAAGCTCATTTAGGACCTGCACTTACGAAGGGGGTAGGCAGCTGTATATCAGGGAGTATCCCTTCTGAGAATAAAAACAGCTGGAGCTTGTTAAGGTAATTACACAGGGGAAAGGATAATGTACTGGGAACTCCGCAGAAGAATCTGATTTGTGGTGAGTGGAGAGAGGTAAAAGCTCATTTAGGAACGACATGTACATGCTGCTTAGGTAGCTGTTTATCAGTAAATATCTCCATTGAGATTAAGAAAAGCAGTAGCTTAATAAATTAAGTACTTCGTGGTATGCTTACTGTACTGGTAACTCCCCAAATGCATCTGGATTGTGTTGAGGGAACAGAGAAAAAAGCTCATTTAGGACCTGCACTTACGAAGGGGGTAGGCAGCTGTATATCAGGGAGTATCCCTTCTGAAAATAAAAACAGCAGGAGCTTGTTATGGTAATTACACAGGGGAAAGGATAATGTACTGGAAACTCCTCAGAAGAATCTGATTTGTGGTGAGCGGAGAGAGATAAAAGCTCATTTAGGAACGACATAAAAATGCTGCATGGGTAACTGTTTATCAGTAAATATCTCCACTGAGATTAAGAAAAGCAGTAGCTTAATAAATTAAGTACTTCCTGGTATGGTTACTGTACTGGTGACTCCCCAAACGAATCTGGATTGTGTTGAGGGAACAGAGAAAAAAGCTCATTTAGGACCTGCACTTACGAAGGGGGTAGGCAGCTGTATATCAGGGAGTAAACCTTCTGAGAATAAAAACAGCTGGAGCTTGTTAAGGTAAATACACAGGGGAAAGGATAATGTACTGGGAACTCCTCAGAAGAATCTGATTTGTGGTGAGGGGAGAGAGATAAAAGCTCATTTAGGAACGACATGAACATGCTGCGTAGGTAGCTGTTTATCAGTAAATATCTCCACTGAGATTAAGAAAAGCAGTAGCTTAATAAATTAAGTACTTCCTGATATGCGTACTGTACTGGTAACTCCCCAAAAGCATCTGGATTGTGTTGAGGAAACAGAGAAAAAAGCTCAATTAGGACCTGCACTTACGAAGGGGGTAGGCAGCTGTATATCAGGGAGTAAACTTTCTGAGAATAAAAACAGCTGGGGATTGTTAAGGTAATTACACAGGGGAAAGGATAATGTACTGGGAAATCCTCAGAAGAATCTGATTTGTGGTGAGGGGAGAGAGATAAAAGCTCATTTAGGAACGACATGAACATGCTGCGTAGGTAGCTGTTTAGCAGTAAATATCTCCACTGAGATTAAGAAAAGCAGTAGCTTAATAAATTAAGTACTTCCTGGTATGGTTACTGTACTGGTAACTCCCCAAAAGAATCTGGATTGTGGTGAGGGAACAGAGAAAAAAGCTCATTTAGGACCTGCACTTGCGAAGGGGGTAGGCAGCTGTATATCAGGGAGTATCCCTTCTGAAAATAAAAACAGCTGGAGCATGTTAAGGTAATTACACAGGGGAAAGGATAATGTACTGGGAACTCCTCAGAGGAATCTGATTTGTGGTGAGGGGAGAGAGACAAAAGCTCATTTAGGAACGACAAGAAAATTCTGCATAGGTAGATGTTTATCAGTAAATATCTCCACTGAGATTAAGAAAAGCAGTAGCTTAATAAATTAAGTACTTCCTTGTATGGTTACTGTACTGGTAACTCCCCAAAAGAATCTGGATTGTGGTGAGGGAACAGAGAAAATAGGCCATTTATTACCTGCACTTACCAAGGGGGTAGGCAGCTGTATATCAGGGAGTAAACCTTCTGAGAATAAAAACAGCTGGAGCTTGTTAAGGTAATTACACAGGGGAAAGGATAATGTACTGGGAACTCCTCAGAAGAATCTGATTTGTGGTGAGGGGAGAGAGATCAAAGATCATTTAGAACGACATGAAAATGCTGCATAGGTAGCTGTTTATCAGTAAATATCTCCACTGAGATTAAGAAAAGCAGTAGCTTAATAAATTAAGTACTTCCTGGTATGGTTACTGTACTGGTAACTCCCCAAAAGAATCTGGATTGTGGTGAGGGAACAGAGAAAAAAGCTCATTTATGACCTGCACTTACGAAGGGGTAGGCAGCTGTATATCAGGGAGTATCCCTTCTGAGAATAAAAACAGCTGGAGCTTGTTAAGGTAATTACACAGGGGAAAGGATAATGTACTGGGAACTCCTCAGAAGAATCTGATTTGTGGTGAGGGGAGAGAGATAAAAGCTCATTTAGGAACGACATGAAACATGCTGCTTAGGTAGCTGTTTATCAGTAAATATCTCCACTGAGATTAAGAAAAGCAGTAGCTTAATAAATTAAGTACTTCCTGGTATGGTTACTGTACTGGTAACTCCCCAAAAGAATCTGGATTGTGCTGAGGGAACAGAGAAAAAAGCTCATTTAGGACCTGCACTTACGAAGGGGTAGGCAGCTGTATATCAGGGAGTACCTTCTGAGAATAAAAACAGCTGGAGCTTGTTAAGGTAATTACACAGGGGAAAGGATAATGTACTGGGAACTCCTCAGAAGAATCTGATTTGTGGTGAGGGGAGAGAGATAAAAGCTCATTTAGGAACGACATGAACAATGCTGCGTAGGTAGCTGTTTATCAGTAAATATCTCCACTGAGATTAAGAAAAGCAGTAGCTTAATAAATTAAGTACTTCCTGGTATGGTTACTGTACTGGTAACTCCCCAAAAGAATCTGGATTGTGGTGAGGGAACAGAGAAAAAAGCTCATTTAGGACCTGCACTTACGAAGGGGGTAGGCAGCTGTATATCAGGGAGTATCCTTCTGAGAATAAAAACAGCTGGAGCTTGTTAAGGTAATTACACAGGGGAAAGGATAATGTACTGGGAACTCCTCAGAAGAATCTGATTTGTGGTGAGGGGAGAGAGATAAAAGCTCATTTAGGAACGACATGAAAATGCTGCATAGGTAGCTGTTTATCAGTAAATATCTCCACTGAGATTAAGAAAAGCAGTAGCTTAATAAATTAAGTACTTCCTGGTATGGTTACTGTACTGGTAACTCCCCAAAAGAATCTGGATTGTGGTGAGGGAACAGAGAAAAAAGCTCATTTAGTACCTGCACTTACGAAGGGGGTAGGCAGCTGTATATCAGGGAGTCTCCCTTCTGAGAATAAAAACAGCTGGAGCTTGTTAAGGTAATTACACAGGGGAAAGGATAATGTACTGGGAACTCCTCAGAAGAATCTGATTTGTGGTGAGGGGAGAGAGATAAAAGCTCATTTAGGAACGACATGAACATGCTGCGTAGGTAGCTGTTTATCAGTAAATATCTCCACTGAGATTAAGAAAAGCAGTAGCTTAATAAATTAAGTACTTCCTGGTATGGTTACTCTACTGGTAACTCCCCAAAGAATCTGGATTGTGGTGAGGGAACAGAGAAAAAAGCTCATTTAGGACCTGCACTTACGAAGGGGGTAGGCAGCTGTATATCAGGGAGTACCTTCTGAGAATAAAAACAGCTGGAGCTTGTTAAGGTAATTACACAGGGGAAAGGATAATGTACTGGGAACTCCTCAGAAGAATCTGACTTGTGGTGAGGGGAGAGAGATAAAAGCTCATTTAGGAACGACATGAACATGCTGCTTAGGTAGCTGTTTATCAGTAAATATCTCCACTGAGATTAAGAAAAGACAGTAGCTTAATAAATTAAGTACTTCCTGGTATGGTTACTGTACTGGTAACTCCCCAAAAGAATCTGGATTGTGGTGAGGGAACAGAGAAAAAAGCTCATTTAGGACCTGCACTTACGAAGGGGTAGGCAGCTGTATATCAGGGAGTATCCTTCTGAGAATAAAAACAGCTGGAGCTTGTTAAGGTAATTACACAGGGGAAAGGATAATGTACTGGGAACTCCTCAGAAGAATCTGATTTGTGGTGAGGGGAGAGAGATAAAAGCTCATTTAGGAACGACATGAACATGCTGCATAGGTAGCTGTTTATCAGTAAATATCTCCACTGAGATTAAGAAAAGCAGTAGCTTAATAAATTAAGTACTTCCTGGTATGGTTACTGTACTGGTAACTCCCAAAAGAATCTGGATTGTGGTGAGGGAACAGAGAAAAAAGCTCATTTAGGACCTGCACTTACGAAGGGGGTAGGCAGCTGTATATCAGGGAGTACCTTCTGAGAATAAAAACAGCTGGAGCTTGTTAAGGTAATTACACAGGGGAAAGGATAATGTACTGGGAACTCCTCAAGAATCTGATTTGTGGTGAGGGGAGAGAGATAAAAGCTCATTTAGGAATGACATGAAAATGCTCGTAGGTAGCTGTTTATCAGTAAATATCTCCACTGAGATTAAGAAAAGCAGTAGCTTAATAAATTAGGTACTTCCTGGTATGGTTACTGTACTGGTAACTCCCCAAAAGAATCTGGATTGTGGTGAGGGTACAGAGAAAAAAGCTCATTTAGGACCTGCACTTACGAAGGGGGTAGGCAGCTGTATATCAGGGAGTAAACCTTCTGAGAAAAAAACAGCTGGAGCTTGTTAAGGTAATTACACAGGGGAAAGGATAATGTACTGGGAACTCCTCAGAAGAATCTGATTTGTGGTGAGGGGAGAGAGATAAAAGCTCATTTAGGAACGACATGAACATGCTGCGTAGGTAGCTGTTTATCAGTAAATATCTCCACTGAGATTAAGAAAAGCAGTAGCTTAATAAATTAAGTACTTCCTGGTATGGTTACTGTACTGGTAACTCCCCAAAAGAATCTGGATTGTGTGAGGGAACAGAGAAAAAAGCTCATTTAGGACCTGCACTTACGAAGGGGGTAGGCAGCTGTATATCAGGGAGTAAACCTTCTGAGAATAAAAACAGCTGGAGCTTGTTAAGGTAATTACACAGGGGAAAGGATAATGTACTGGGAACTCCTCAGAAGAATCTGATTTGTGGTGAGGGGAGAGAGATAAAAGCTCATTTAGGAACGACATGAACATGCTGCGTAGGTAGCTGTTTATCAGTAAATATCTCCACTGAGATTAAGAAAAGCAGTAGCTTAATAAATTAAGTACTTCCTGTATGGTTACTGTACTGGTAACTCCCCAAAAGAATCTGGATTGTGGTGAGGGAACAGAGAAAAAAGCTCATTTAAGACCTGCACTACGAAGGGGGTAGGCAGCTGTATATCAGGGAGTAAACCTTCTGAGAATAAAAACAGCTGGAGCTTGTTAAGGTAATTACACAGGGGAAAGGATAATGCTACTGGGAACTCCTCAGAAGAATCTGATTTGTGGTGAGGGGAGAGAGATAAAAGCTCATTTAGGAACGACATGAACATGCTGCATTGGTAGCTGTTTATCAGTAAATATCTCCACTGAGATTAAGAAAAGCAGTAGCTTAATAAATTAAGTACTTCCTGGTATGGTTACTGTACTGGTAACCCCCAAAGAATCTGGATTGTGGTGAGGGAACAGAGAAAAAAGCTCATTTAGGACCTGCACTTACGAAGGGGGTAGGCAGCTGTATATCAGGGAGTAAACCTTCTGAGAATAAAAACAGCTGGAGCTTGTTAAGGTAATTACACAGGGGAAAGGATAATGTACTGGGAACTCCTCAGAAGAATCTGATTTGTGGTGAGGGGAGAGAGATAAAAGCTCATTTAGGAACGACATGAACATGCTGCATAGGTAGCTGTTTATCAGTAAATATCCACTGAGATTAAGAAAAGCAGTAGCTTAATAAATTAAGTAGTTCCTGGTATGGTTACTGTACTGGTAACTCCCCAAAAGAATCTGGATTGTGGTGAGGGAACAGAGAAAAAAGCTCATTTAGGACCTGCACTTACGAAGGGGGTAGGCAGCTGTATATCAGGGAGTAAACCTTCTGAGAATAAAAAAGCTGGAGCTTGTTAAGGTAATTACACAGGGGAAAGGATAATGTACTGGGAACTCCTCAGAAGAATCTGATTTGTGGTGAGGGGAGAGAGATAAAAGCTCATTTAGGAACGACATGAACATGCTGCGTAGGTAGCTGTTTATCAGTAAATATCTCCACTGAGATTAAGAAAAGCAGTAGCTTAATAAATTAAGTACTTCCTGGTATGGTTACTGTACTGGTAACTCCCCAAAAGAATCTGGATTGTGGTGAGGGAACAGAGAAAAAGCTCATTTAGGACCTGCACTTACGAAGGGGGTAGGCAGCTGTATATCAGGGAGTAAACCTTCTGAGAATAAAAACAGCTGGAGCTTGTTAAGGTAATTACACAGGGGAAAGGATAATGTACTGGGAACTCCTCAGAAGAATCTGATTTGTGGTGAGGGGAGAGAGATAAAAGCTCATTTAGGAACGACATGAACATGCTGCATAGGTAGCTGTTTATCAGTAAATATCTCCACTGAGATTAAGAAAAGCAGTAGCTTAATAAATTAAGTACTTCCTGGTATGGTTACTGTACTGGTAACTCCCCAAAAGAATCTGGATTGTGGTGAGGGAACAGAGAAAAAAGCTCATTTAGGACCTGCACTTACGAAGGGGGTAGGCAGCTGTATATCAGGGAGTAAACCTTCTGAGAATAAAAACAGCTGGAGCTTGTTAAGGTAATTACACAGGGGAAAGGATAATGTACTGGGAACTCCTCAGAAGAATCTGATTTGTGGTGAGGGGAGAGAGATAAAAGCTCATTTAGGAACGACATGAACATGCTGCGTAGGTAGCTGTTTATCAGTAAATATCTCCACTGAGATTAAGAAAAGCAGTAGCTTAATAAATTAAGTACTTCCTGGTATGGTTACTGTACTGGTAACTCCCCAAAAGAATCTGGATTGTGGTAGGTAACAGAGAAAAAAGCTCATTTAGGACCCGCACTTACGAAGGGGGTAGGCAGCTGTATATCAGGGAGTAAACCTTCTGAGAATAAAAACAGCTGGAGCTTGTTAAGGTAATTACACAGGGGAAAGGATAATGTACTGGGAACTCCTCAGAAGAATCTGATTTGTGGTGAGGGGAGAGAGATAAAAGCTCATTTAGGAACGACATGAACATGCTGCGTAGGTAGCTGTTTATCAGTAAATATCTCCACTGAGATTAAGAAAAGCAGGATTGTGGTGAGGGTACAGAGAAAAAAGCTCATTTAGGACCTGCACTTACGAAGGGGTAGGCAGCTGTATATCAGGGAGTAAACCTTCTGAGAATAAAAACAGCTGGAGCTTGTTAAGGTAATTACACAGGGGAAAGGATAATGTACTGGGAACTCCTCAGAAGAATCTGATTTGTGGTGAGGGGAGAAGATAAAAGCTCATTTAGAACGACATGAACATGCTGCATAGGTAGCTGTTTATCAGTAAATATCTCCACTGAGATTAAGAAAAGCAGTAGCTTAATAAATTAAGTACTTCCTGGTATGGTTACTGTACTGGTAACTCCCAAAAGAATCTGGATTGTGGTGAGGGAACAGAGAAAAAAGCTCATTTAGGACCTGCACTTACGAAGGGGGTAGGCAGCTGTATATCAGGGAGTAAACCTTCTGAGAATAAAAACAGCTGGAGCTTGTTAAGGTAATTACACAGGGGAAAGGATAATGTACTGGGAACTCCTCAGAAGAATCTGATTTGTGGTGAGGGGAGAGAGATAAAAGCTCATTTAGGAACGACATGAACATGCTGCGTAGTAGCTGTTTATCAGTAAATATCTCCACTGAGATTAAGAAAAGCAGTAGCTTAATAAATTAAGTACTTCCTGGTATGGTTACTGTACTGGTAACTCCCCAAAAGAATCTGGATTGTGGTGAGGGAACAGAGAAAAAAGCTCATTTAGGACCTGCACTTACGAAGGGGGTAGGCAGCTGTATATCAGGGAGTATCCCTTCTGAGAATAAAAACAGCTGGAGCTTGTTAAGGTAATTACACAGGGGAAAGGATAATGTACTGGGAACTCCTCAGAAGAATCTGATTTGTGGTGAGGGAGAGAGATAAAAGCTCATTTAGGAACGACATGAACATGCTGTAGGTAGCTGTTTATCAGTAAATATCTCCTGAGATTAAGAAAAGCAGTAGCTTAATAAATTAAGTACTTCCTGGTATGGTTACTGTACTGGTAACTCCCCAAAGAATCTGGATTGTGGTGAGGGAACAGAGAAAAAAGCTCATTTAGGACCTGCACTTACGAAGGGGGTAGGCAGCTGTATATCAGGGAGTACCTTCTGAGAATAAAAACAGCTGGAGCTTGTTAAGGTAATTACACAGGGGAAAGGATAATGTACTGGGAACTCCTCAGAAGAATCTGATTTGTGGTGAGGGAGAGAGATAAAAGCTCATTTAGGAACGACATGAACATGCTGTATTGGTAGCTGTTTATCAGTAAATATCTCCACTGAGATTAAGAAAAGCAGTAGCTTAATAAATTAAGTACTTCCTTGGTATGATTACTGTACTGGTAACACCCCAAAGAATCTGGATTGTGGTGAGGGAACAGAGAAAAAAGCTCATTTAGGACCTGCAGTTACGAAGGGGGTAGGCAGCTGTATATCAGGGAGTAAACCTTCTGAAATAAAAACAGCTGGAGCATGTTAAGGTAATTACACAGGGGAAAGGATAATGTACTGGGAACTCCTCAGAAGAATCTGATTTGTGGTGAGGGGAGAGAGATAAAAGCTCATTTAGGAACGACATGAACATGCTGCATAGGTAGCTGTTTATCAGTAAATATCTCCACTGAGATTAAGAAAAGCAGTAGCTTAATAAATTAAGTACTTCCTGGTATGGTTACTGTACTGGTAACTCCACAAAAGAATATGGATTGTGGTGAGGGAACAGAGAAAAAAGCTCATTTAGGACCTGCACTTACGAAGGGGGTAGGCAGCTGTATATCAGGGAGTAAACTTTCTGAGAATAAAAAAGGCTGGAGCTTGTTATGGTAATTACAAAGGGGAAAGGATAATGTACTGGGAACTCCTCAGAAGAATCTGATTTGTGGTGAGGGGAGAGAGATAAATGCTCATTTAAGAACGACATGAACATGCTGCGTAGGTAACTGTTTATCAGTAAATATCTCCACTGAGATTAAGAAAAGCAGTAGCTTAATAAATTAAGTCCTTCCTGGTATGGTTACTATACTGGTAAAACCCCAAAAGAATCTGGATTGTGGTGAGGGAACAGAGAAAAAAGCTCATTTAGGACCTGCACTTACGAAGGGGGTAGGCAGTTGTATATCAGGGAGTATCCCTTCTGAGAATAAAAGCAGTTGGAGCTTGTTAAGGTAATTACACAGGGGAAAGGATAATGTACTGGGAAATCCTCAGAAGAATCTGATTTGTGGTGAGGCGAGAGAGATAAAAGCTCATTTATGAACGACATGAACATGCTGCGTAGGTAGCTGTTTACTCCAAAGAGATTAAGAAAAGCAGTAGATTAATAAATTCAATACTTCGTAGTATGGTTACTGTACTCGTAACTCCCCAAAAGAATCTGGATTGTGGTGAGGGAACAGAGAAAAAAGCTCATTTAGGACCTGCACTTACGAAGGGGCTAGGCAGCTGTATATCAGGGAGTATCCCTTCTGAGAATAAAAAAAGCTGGAACTTGTTAAGGTAATTACACAGGGGAAAGGATAATGTACAGGGAACTCCTCAAAAGAATCTAATTTGTGGTGAGGGGAGAGTGATAAAGGCTCATTTAGGATCGACATGAACATGCTGCGTAGGTAGCTGTTTACTACACAGAGATTAAGAAAAGCAGTAGATTAATAAATTCAGTACTTCGTGGTATGGTTACTGTACTAGTAACTCCCCAAAAGAATCTGGATTGTGGTGTGGGAACAGAGAAAAAAGCTCATTTAGGACCTGCACTTAAGAAGTGGGTAGGCAACTGTATATCAGGGAGTATCCCTTCTGAGAATAAAAACAGCTGGAGCTTGTTAAGGTAACTACACAGGGGAAAGGATAATGTACTGGGAACTCCTCAGAAGAATCTGATTTGTGGTGAGGGGAGAGAGATATAAGCTCATTTAGGAACGACATGAACATGCTGCGTAGGTAGCTGTTTGATCCACTGAGATTAAGAAAAGCAGTAGATTAATAAATTCAGTACTTCGTGGTATGTTTACTTTACTCGTAACTCCCCAAAAGAATCTGGTTTGTGGTGAGGGAACAGAGAAAAAAGCTCATTTAGGACCTGCACTTACGAAGGGGCTAGACAGCTGTATATCAGGGAGTATCCCTTCTGAGAATAAAAACAGCTGGAGTTTGTTAAGGGAATTACACAGGGGAAAGGATAATGTACTGGGAACTCCTCAGAAGAATCTGATTCGTGGTAAGGGGAGAGAGATAAAAGCTCATTTAGGAACGACATGAACATGCTGCGTAGGTAGCTGTTTATCAGTAAATATCTCCACTGAGATTAAGAAAAGCAGTAGCTTAATAAATTAAGTACTTCCTGGTATAGTTACTGTACTGGTAACTCCCCAAAGGAATCTGGATTGTGGTGAGGGAACAGAGAAAAAAGCTCATTTAGGACAGTCACTTACGAAGGGGGTAGGCAGCTGTATATCAGGGAGTATCCCTTCTGAGAATAAAAACAGCTGGAGCTTGTTAAGGTAATTACACAGGGGAAAGGATAATGTCCTGGGAGCTCCTCAGAAGAATCTGATTTGTGGTGAGGGGAGAGAGATAAATGCTCATTTAGGAACGACATGAACATGCTGCATAGGTAGCTGTTTATCAGTAAATATCTCCACTGAGATTAAGAAAAGCAGTAGCTTAATAAATTAAGTACTTCCTGGTATGTTTACTGTACTGGTAACTCCCCAAAAGAATCTGGATTATGGTGAGGGAAGAGAGAAAAAAGCTCATTTAGGACCCGCTCTTACGAAGGGGGTAGGCAGCTGTATATCAGGGAGTAAACCTTCTGAGAATAAAAACAGCTGGAGCATGTTAAGGTAATTACACAGGGGAAAGGATAATGTACTGGGAACTCCTCAGAAGAATCTGATTTGTGGTGAGGGGAGAGAGATAAAAGCTGATTTAGGAACGACATGAACATGCTGCGTAGGTAGCTGTTTATCAGTAAATATCTCCACTGAGATTAAGAAAAGCAGTAGCTTAATAAATTAAGTACTTCCTCGTATGGTTATTGTACTAGTAACTCCACAAAAGAATCCGGATTGTGGTGAGGGAACAGAGAAAAAAGCTCATTTAGGACCTGCACTAACGAAGGGGGTAGGCAGCTGTATACCAGGGAGTATACCTTCTGAGAGTAAAAGTAGCTGGAGCTTGTTAAGGTAATTACACACGCGAAAGGATAATGTACTGGGAACTCCTCAGAAGAATCTGATTTGTGGTGAGGGGAGAGAGATAAAATCTCATTTAGGAACGACATGAACGTGCTGCGTAGGTAGCTGTTTACTCCACTGAGATTATGTAAAGCAGTAGATTAATAAATTCAGTACTTCGTGGTATGGTTACTGTACTCGTAACTCCCAAAAAGAATCTGGATTGTGGTGAGGGAACAGAGAAAAAAGCTCATTTAGGACCTGCACTTACGAAGGGGTAGGCAGCTGTATATCAGGGAGTAAACCTTCTGAGAATAAAAACAGCTGGAGCTTGTTAAGGTAATTACACAGGGGAAAGGATAATGTACTGGGAACTCCTCAGAAGAATCTGATTTGTGGTGCGGGGAGAGAGATGAAAGCTGATTTAAGAACGACATGAACATGTTGCTTAGGTTGCTGTTTATCAGTAAATATCTCCACTGAGATTAAGAAAAGCAGTAGCTTAATAAATTAAGTACTTCCTGGTATGGTCACTGTACTGGTAACCCCCCAAAAGAATCTGGATTGTGGTGAGGGCACTTACGAAGGGGGTAGGCAGCTGTATATCATGGAGTGTCCCTTCTGAGAATAAAAACAGCTGGAGCATGTTAAGGTAATTACAGAGGGGAAAGGATAATGTACTGGGAACTACTCAGAAGAATCTGATTTGTGCTGAGGGGAGAGAGATAAAATCACATTTAGGAACGACATGAACATGCTGTGTAGGTAGCTGTTTATCAGTAAATATCTCCAATGAGATTAAGAAAAGCAGTAGCTTAATAAATTAAGTACTTCCTGGTATGGTTACTGTACTGGTAACTCCCCAAAAGAATCTGGATTGTGGTGAGGGAACAGAGAAAAAAGCTCATTTAGGACCTGCACTTACGAAGGGGGTGGGCACCTGTATATCAGGGAGTAAACCTTCTGAGAATAAAAACAGCTGGAGCTTGTTAAGGTAATTACACAGGGGAAAGGATAATGTACTGGGAACTCCTCAGAAGAATCTGATTTGTGGTGAGGGGAGAGAGATAAAAGCTCATTTAGGAACGACATGAACATGCTGCGTAGGTAGCTGTTTATCAGTAAATATCTCCACTGAGATTAAGAAAAGCAGTAGCTTAATAAATTAAGTACTTCCTGGTATGGTTACTGTACTGGTAACTCCCCAAAAGAATCTGGATTGTCGTGAGGGAACAGAGAAAAATGCTCATTTAGGACCTGCACTTACGAAGGTGGTAGCTAGCTGTATATCAGGGAGTATCCCTTCTGAGAATAAAAACAGCTGGAGCTTGTTAAGGGGAAAGGATAATGTACTGGGAACTCCTCAGAAGAATCTGATTTGTGGTGAGGGAGAGAGATAAAAGCTCATTTAGGAACGACATGAACATGTTGCGTAGGTAGCTGTTAATCAGTAAATATCTCCACTGAGATTAAGAAAAGCAGTAGCTTAATAAATTAAGTACTTCCTGGTATGGACACTGTACTGGTACCTTCCCAAAAGAATCTGGATTGTGGTGAGGGCACTTAAGAAGGGGGTAGGCAGCTGTATATCAGGGAGTATCCCTTCTGAGAATAAAAACAGCTGGAGCTTGTTAAGGTAATTACACAGGGGAAAGGATAATGTCCTGGGAGCTCCTCAGAAGAATCTGATTTGTGGTGAGGGGAGAGAGATAAATGCTCATTTAGGAACGACATGAACATGCTGCATAGGTAGCTGTTTATCAGTAAATATCTCCACTGAGATTAAGAAAAGCAGTAGCTTAATAAATTAAGTACTTCCTGGTATGGTTACTGTACTGGTAACTCCCCAAAAGAATCTGGATTGTGGTGAGGGAACAGAGAAAAAAGCTCATTTAGGACCTGCACTTACGAAGGGGGTAGGCAGCTGTATATCAGGGAGTAAACCTTCTGAAAATAAAAACAGCTGGAGCTTGTTAAGGTAATTACACAGGGGAAAGGAAAATGTACTGGGAACTCCTCAGAAGAATCTGATTTGTGCTGAGGGGAGAGAGATAAAAGCTCATTTAGGAACGACATGAACATGCTGGGTAGGAAGCTGTTTATCAGTAAATATCTAAACTGAGATTAAGAAAAGCAGTAGCTTAATAAATTCAGTACTTCCTGGTATGGTTACTGTACTGGTACATCCCCATATGAATCTGGATTGTGGTGAGGGAACAGAGAATAAAGCTCATTTATGACCTGCACTTATGAGGGGGTAGGCAGCTGTATATCAGGGAGTAAACCTTCTGAGAATAAAAACAGCTGGAGCTTGTTAAGGTAATCACACAGGGGAAAGGATAATGTACTGGGAACTCCTCAGTAGAATCTGAATTGTGGTGAGGAGAGAGAGATAAAAGCTCATTAAGAACGACATGAACATGCTGTATTGGAAGCTGATTATCAGTAAATATCTCCACTGAGATTAAGAAAAGCAGTAGCTTAATAGACTAAGTACTTCCTTGTATGATTACTGTACTGGTAACACCCCAAAGAATCTGGATTGTGGTGAGGGAACAGAGAAAAAAGCTCATTTAGGACCTGCAGTTACGAAGGGGGTAGGCAGCTGTATATCAGGGAGTAAACCTTCTGAGAATAAAAACAGCTGGAGCATGTTAAGGTAATTACACAGGGGAAAGGATAATGTACTGGGAACACCTCAGAAGAATCTGATTTGTGGTGAGGGGAGGGAGATAAAAGCTCATTTAGGAACGACATGAACATGCTGCATAGGTAGCTGTTTATCAGTAAATATCTCCACTGAGATTAAGAAAAGCAGTAGCTTAATAAATTAAGTACTTCCTGGTATGGTTACTGTACTGGTAACTCCACAAAAGAATATGGATTGTGGTGAGGGAACAGAGAAAAAAGCTCATTTAGGACCTGCACTTACGAAGGGGGTAGGCAGCTGTATATCAGGGAGTAAACTTTCTGAGAATAAAAAAGGCTGGAGCTTGTTATGGTAATTACACAGGGGAAAGGATAATGTACTGGGAACTCCTCAGAAGAATCTGATTTGTGGTGAGGGGAGAGAGATAAATGCTCATTTAAGAACGACATGAACATGCTGCGTAGGTAACTGTTTATCAGTAAATATCTCCACTGAGATTAAGAAAAGCAGTAGCTTAATAAATTAAGTCCTTCCTGGTATGGTTACTATACTGGTAAAACCCCAAAAGAATCTGGATTGTGGTGAGGGAACAGAGAAAAAAGCTCATTTAGGACCTGCACTTACGAAGGGGGTAGGCAGTTGTATATCAGGGAGTATCCCTTCTGAGAATAAAAGCAGTTGGAGCTTGTTAAGGTAATTACACAGGGGAAAGGATAATGTACTGGGAAATCCTCAGAAGAATCTGATTTGTGGTGAGGCGAGAGAGATAAAAGCTCATTTATGAACGACATGAACATGCTGCGTAGGTAGCTGTTTACTCCAAAGAGATTAAGAAAAGCAGTAGATTAATAAATTCAATACTTCGTAGTATGGTTACTGTACTCGTAACTCCCCAAAAGAATCTGGATTGTGGTGAGGGAACAGAGAAAAAAGCTCATTTAGGACCTGCACTTACGAAGGGGCTAGGCAGCTGTATATCAGGGAGTATCCCTTCTGAGAATAAAAAAAGCTGGAACTTGTTAAGGTAATTACACAGGCGAAAGGATAATGTACAGGGAACTCCTCAAAAGAATCTAATTTGTGGTGAGGGGAGAGTGATAAAGGCTCATTTAGGATCGACATGAACATGCTGCGTAGGTAGCTGTTTACTACACAGAGATTAAGAAAAGCAGTAGATTAATAAATTCAGTACTTCGTGGTATGGTTACTGTACTCGTAACTCCCCAAAAGAATCTGGATTGTGGTGTGGGAACAGAGAAAAAAGCTCATTTAGGACCTGCACTTAAGAAGTGGGTAGGCAACTGTATATCAGGGAGTATCCCTTCTGAGAATAAAAACAGCTGGAGCTTGTTAAGGTAACTACACAGGGGAAAGGATAATGTACTGGGAACTCCTCAGAAGAATCTGATTTGTGGTGAGGGGAGAGAGATATAAGCTCATTTAGGAACGACATGAACATGCTGCGTAGGTAGCTGTTTGATCCACTGAGATTAAGAAAAGCAGTAGATTAATAAATTCAGTACTTCGTGGTATGTTTACTTTACTCGTAACTCCCCAAAAGAATCTGGTTTGTGGTGAGGGAACAGAGAAAAAAGCTCATTTAGGACCTGCACTTACGAAGGGGCTAGACAGCTGTATATCAGGGAGTATCCCTTCTGAGAATAAAAACAGCTGGAGTTTGTTAAGGGAATTACACAGGGGAAAGGATAATGTACTGGGAACTCCTCAGAAGAATCTGATTCGTGGTAAGGGGAGAGAGATAAAAGCTCATTTAGGAACGACATGAACATGCTGCGTAGGTAGCTGTTTATCAGTAAATATCTCCACTGAGATTAAGAAAAGCAGTAGCTTAATAAATTAAGTACTTCCTGGTATAGTTACTGTACTGGTAACTCCCCAAAGGAATCTGGATTGTGGTGAGGGAACAGAGAAAAAAGCTCATTTAGGACAGTCACTTACGAAGGGGGTAGGCAGCTGTATATCAGGGAGTATCCCTTCTGAGAATAAAAACAGCTGGAGCTTGTTAAGGTAATTACACAGGGGAAAGGATAATGTCCTGGGAGCTCCTCAGAAGAATCTGATTTGTGGTGAGGGGAGAGAGATAAATGCTCATTTAGGAACGACATGAACATGCTGCATAGGTAGCTGTTTATCAGTAAATATCTCCACTGAGATTAAGAAAAGCAGTAGCTTAATAAATTAAGTACTTCCTGGTATGTTTACTGTACTGGTAACTCCCCAAAAGAATCTGGATTATGGTGAGGGAAGAGAGAAAAAAGCTCATTTAGGACCCGCTCTTACGAAGGGGGTAGGCAGCTGTATATCAGGGAGTAAACCTTCTGAGAATAAAAACAGCTGGAGCATGTTAAGGTAATTACACAGGGGAAAGGATAATGTACTGGGAACTCCTCAGAAGAATCTGATTTGTGGTGAGGGGAGAGAGATGAAAGCTGATTTAAGAACGACATGAACATGTTGCTTAGGTAGCTGTTTATCAGTAAATATCTCCACTGAGATTAAGAAAAGCAGTAGCTTAATAAATTAAGTACTTCCTGGTATGGTCACTGTACTGGTAACCCCCCAAAAGAATCTGTATTGTGGTGAGGGCACTTACGAAGGGGGTAGGCAGCTGTATATCATGGAGTGTCCCTTCTGAGAATAAAAACAGCTGGAGCATGTTAAGGTAATTACAGAGGGGAAAGGATAATGTACTGGGAACTACTCAGAAGAATCTGATTTGTGCTGAGGGGAGAGAGATAAAATCACATTTAGGAACGACATGAACATGCTGTGTAGGTAGCTGTTTATCAGTAAATATCTCCAATGAGATTAAGAAAAGCAGTAGCTTAATAAATTAAGTACTTCCTGGTATGGTTACTGTACTGGTAACTCCCCAAAAGAATCTGGATTGTGGTGAGGGAACAGAGAAAAAAGCTCATTTAGGACCTGCACTTACGAAGGGGGTGGGCACCTGTATATCAGGGAGTAAACCTTCTGAGAATAAAAACAGCTGGAGCTTGTTAAGGTAATTACACAGGGGAAAGGATAATGTACTGGGAACTCCTCAGAAGAATCTGATTTGTGGTGAGGGGAGAGAGATAAAAGCTCATTTAGGAACGACATGAACATGCTGCGTAGGTAGCTGTTTATCAGTAAATATCTCCACTGAGATTAAGAAAAGCAGTAGCTTAATAAATTAAGTACTTCCTGGTATGGTTACTGTACTGGTAACTCCCCAAAAGAATCTGGATTGTCGTGAGGGAACAGAGAAAAATGCTCATTTAGGACCTGCACTTACGAAGGTGGTAGCTAGCTGTATATCAGGGAGTATCCCTTCTGAGAATAAAAACAGCTGGAGCTTGTTAAGGGGAAAGGATAATGTACTGGGAACTCCTCAGAAGAATCTGATTTGTGGTGAGGGAGAGAGATAAAAGCTCATTTAGGAACGACATGAACATGTTGCGTAGGTAGCTGTTAATCAGTAAATATCTCCACTGAGATTAAGAAAAGCAGTAGCTTAATAAATTAAGTACTTCCTGGTATGGACACTGTACTGGTACCTTCCCAAAAGAATCTGGATTGTGGTGAGGGCACTTAAGAAGGGGGTAGGCAGCTGTATATCAGGGAGTATCCCTTCTGAGAATAAAAACAGCTGGAGCTTGTTAAGGTAATTACACAGGGGAAAGGATAATGTCCTGGGAGCTCCTCAGAAGAATCTGATTTGTGGTGAGGGGAGAGAGATAAATGCTCATTTAGGAACGACATGAACATGCTGCATAGGTAGCTGTTTATCAGTAAATATCTCCACTGAGATTAAGAAAAGCAGTAGCTTAATAAATTAAGTACTTCCTGGTATGTTTACTGTACTGGTAACGCCCCAAAAGAATCTGGATTATGGTGAGGGAAGAGAGAAAAAAGCTCATTTAGGACCCGCTCTTACGAAGGAGGTAGGCAGCTGTATATCAGGGAGTAAACCTTCTGAGAATAAAAACAGCTGGAACATGTTAAGGTAATTACACAGGAGAAAGGATAATATACTGGGAACTCCTCAGAAGAATCTGATTTGTGGTGAGGGGAGAGAGATAAAAGCTCATTTAGGAACGACATGAACATGCTGCGTAGGTAGCTGTTTATCAGTAAATATCTCCACTGAGATTAAGAAAAGCAGTAGCTTAATAAATTAAGTACTTCCTCGTATGGTTATTGTACTGGTAACTCCCCAAAAGAATCCGGATTGTGGTGAGGGAACAGAGAAAAAAGCTCATTTAGGACCTGCACTAACGAAGGGGGTAGGCAGCTGTATACCAGGGAGTATACCTTCTGAGAATAAAAGTAGCTGGAGCTTGTTAAGGTAATTACACAGGGGAAAGGATAATGTACTGGGAACTCCTCAGAAGAATCTGATTTGTGGTGAGGGGAGAGAGATAAAATCTCATTTAGGAACGACATGAACGTGCTGCGTAGGTAGCTGTTTACTCCACTGAGATTATGTAAAGCAGTAGATTAATAAATTCAGTACTTCGTGGTATGGTTACTGTACTCGTAACTCCCAAAAAGAATCTGGATTGTGGTGAGGGAACAGAGAAAAAAGCTCATTTAGTACCTGCACTTACGAAGGGGTAGGCAGCTGTATATCAGGGAGTAAACCTTCTGAGAATAAAAACAGCTGGAGCTTGTTAAGGTAATTACACAGGGGAAAGGATAATGTACTGGGAACTCCTCAGAAGAATCTGATTTGTGGTGAGGGGAGAGAGATGAAAGCTGATTTAAGAACGACATGAACATGTTGCTTAGGTAGCTGTTTATCAGTAAATATCTCCACTGAGATTAAGAAAAGCAGTAGCTTAATAAATTAAGTACTTCCTGGTATGGTCACTGTACTGGTAACCCCCCAAAAGAATCTGGATTGTGGTGAGGGCACTTACGAAGGGGGTAGGCAGCTGTATATCATGGAGTGTCCCTTCTGAGAATAAAAACAGCTGGAGCATGTTAAGGTAATTACAGAGGGGAAAGGATAATGTACTGGGAACTCCTCAGAAGAATCTGATTTGTGCTGAGGGGAGAGAGATAAAATCACATTTAGGAACGACATGAACATGCTGTGTAGGTAGCTGTTTATCAGTAAATATCTCCACTGAGATTAAGAAAAGCAGTAGCTTAATAAATTAAGTACTTCCTGGTATGGTTACTGTACTGGTAACTCCCCAAAAGAATCTGGATTGTGGTGAGGGAACAGAGAAAAAAGCTCATTTAGGACCTGCACTTACGAAGGGGGTGGGCACCTGTATATCAGGGAGTAAACCTTCTGAGAATAAAAACAGCTGGAGCTTGTTAAGGTAATTACACAGGGGAAAGGATAATGTACTGGGAACTCCTCAGAAGAATCTGATTTGTGGTGAGGGGAGAGAGATAAAAGCTCATTTAGGAACGACATGAACATGCTGCGTAGGTAGCTGTTTATCAGTAAGTATCTCCACTGAGATTAAGAAAAGCAGTAGCTTAATAAATGAAGTACTTCCTGGTATGGTTACTGTACTGGTAACTCCCCAAAAGAATCTGGATTGTGGTGAGGGAACAGAGAAAAATTCTCATTTAGGACCTGCACTTACGAAGGTGGTAGCTAGCTGTATATCAGGGAGTATCCCTTCTGAGAATAAAAACAGCTGGAGCTTGTTAAGGGGAAAGGATAATGTACTGGGAACTCCTCAGAAGAATCTGATTTGTGGTGAGGGAGAGAGATAAAAGCTCATTTAGGAACGACATGAACATGTTGTGTAGGTAGCTGTTAATCAGTAAATATCTCCACTGAGATTAAGAAAAGCAGTAGCTTAATAAATTAAGTACTTCCTGGTATGGACACTGTACGGGTAACTTCCCAAAAGAATCTGGATTGTGGTGAGGGCACTTAAGAAGGGGGTAGGCAGCTGTAGATCAGGGAGTATCCCTTCTGAGAATAAAAACAGCTGGAGCCTGTTAAGGTAATTACACAGGGGAAAGAATAATGTACTGGGATCTCCTCAGAAGAATCTGATTTGTGGTGAGGAGAGAGAGAAAAAAGCTCATTTAGGAACGACATGAAAATGCTGCATAGGTAGCTGTTTATCAGTAAATATCTCCACTGAGATTAAGAAAAGCAGTAGCTTAATAAATTAAGTACTTCCTGGTATGCTTACTGTACTGGTAAATCCCCAAAAGAATCTGGATTGTGGTGAGGGAACAGAGAAAAAAGCTCATTTAGGACCTGCATTTATGAAGGGGGTAGCAGCTGTATATCAGGGAGTAAACCTTCTGAGAATAAAAACAGCTGGAGCGTGTTAAGGTAAATACACAGGGGAAAGGATAATGTACTGGGAACTCCTCAGAAGAATCTGATTTGTGGTGAGGGGAGAGAGATAAAAGCTCATTTAGGAACGACATGAACATGTTGCGTAGGTAGCTGTTAATCAGTAAATATCTCCACTGAGATTAAGAAAAGCAGTAGCTTAATAAATTGAGTACTTCCTGGTATGGACACTGTACTGGTAAAATCCCAAAAGAATCTGGATTGTGGTGAGGGCACTTAAGAAGGGGGTAGGCAGCTGTATATCAGGGAGTATCCCTTCTGAGAATAAAAACAGCTGGAGCTTTTTAAGGTAATTACACCAGGGAAAGGATAATGTACTGGGAACTCCTCAAAGAATCTGATTTGTGGTGAGGGGAGAGAGATAAAAGTTCATTTAGGAACGACATGAAAATGCTGCATAGGTAGCTGTTTATCAAAATATCTCCACTGAGATTAAGAAAAGCAGTAGCTTAATAAATTAAGTACTTCCTGGTATGGTTACTGTACTGGTAACTCCCCAAAAGAATCTGCATTGTGGTGAGGGAACAGAGAAAAAAGCTCATTTAAGACCTGCACTTACGAAGGGGGTAGGCAGCTGTATATCAGGGAGTATCCCTTCTGAGAATAAAAACAGCTGGAGCTTGTTAAGTTAATTACACAGGGGAAAGGATAATGTACTGGGAACTGCTCAGAAGAATCTGATTTGTGGTGAGTGGAGAGAGATAAAAGCTCATTTAGGAACGACATGAAAATGCTGCATAGGTAGCTGTTTATCAGTAGATATCTCCACTGAGATTATGAAAAGCAGTAGTTTGATAAATTAAGTACTTCCTGGTATGGTTACTGTACTGGTAACTCCCCAAAAGAATCTGGATTGTGGTGAAGGAACAGAGAAAAAAGCTCATTAAGTACCTGCACTTACGAAGGGGGTAGGCAGCTGTATATCAGGGAGCAAACCTTCTGAGGATAAAAACAGCTGGAGCTTGTTAAGTTAATTACACAGGGGAAAGGATAATGTACTGGGAACTCCTCAGAAAAATCTGATTTGTGGTGAGGGGTGAGAGTTAAAAGCTCATTTAGGAACGACATTAAAATGCTGCATAGGTAGCTGTTTATCAGTAAATATCTCCACTGAGATTAAGAAAAGCAGTAGCTTGATAAGTTAAGTACTTCCTGGTATGGTTACTGTACTGGTAACTCCCCAAAATAATCTGGATTGTGGTGAAGGAATAGAGAAAAAAGCTCATTAAGTACCTGCACTTACGAAGGGGGTAGGCAGCTGTATATCAGGGAGTAAACCTTCTGAGGATAAAAACAGCTGGAGCTTGTTATGTTAATTACACAGGGGAAAGGATAATGTACTGGGAACTCCTCAGAAGAATTTGATTTGTGGTGAGGGGAGAGAGATAAAAGCTCATTTAGGAACGACATGAACATGGTGCGTAGGTAGCTGTTTATCAGTAAATATCTCCACTGAGATTAAGAAAAGCAGTAGCTTAATAAATTAAGTCTTTCCTGGTATGGTTACTGTACTGGTAACTCCCCAAAAGAATCTGGATTGTGGTGAGGGAACAGGGAAAAAAGCTCATTTAAGACCTGCACTTACGAAGGGGTAGGCAGCTGTATATCAGGGAGTATCCCTTCTGAGAATAAAAACAGCTGGAGCTTTTTAAGGTAATTACACCAGGGAAAGGATAATGTACAGGGAACTCCTCAGAAGATTCTGATTTGTGGTGAGGGGAGAGAGATAAAAGCTCATTTAGGAACGACATGAAAATGCTGCATAGGTAGCTGTTTATCAGTAAATATCTCCACTGAGATTAAGAAAAGCAGTAGCTTAATAAATTAAGTACTTCCTGGTATGGTTACTGTACTGGTAACTCCCCAAAAGAATCTGCATTGTGGTGAGGGAACAGAGAAAAAAGCTCATTCAAGACCTGCACTTACGAAGGGGGTAGGCAGCTGTATATCAGGGAGTATCCCTTCTGAGAATAAAAACAGCTGGAGCTTGTTAAGTTAAGTACACAGGGGAAAGGATAATGTACTGGGAACTCATCAGAAGAATCTGATTTGTGGTGAGTGGAGAGAGATAAAAGCTCATTTAGGAACGACATGAAAATGCTGCATAGGTAGCTGTTTATTAGTAAATACCTCCACTGAGATTAAGAAAAGCAGTAGCTTGATAAATTAAGTACTTCCTGGTATGGTTACTATACTGGTAACTCCCCCAACGAATCTGGATTTTGGTGAAGGAACAGAGAAAAAAGCTCATTAATTACCTGCACTTACGAAGGGGGTAGGCAGCTGTATATCAGGGAGTAAACCTTCTGAGGATAAAAACAGCTGGAGCTTGTTAAGTTAATTGCACAGGGGAAAGGATAATGTACTGGGAACTCCTCAGAAGAATATGATTTGTGGTGAGGGGAGAGAGATAAAAGCTCATTTCGGAACGACATGAAAATGCTGCATAGGTAGCTGTTTATCAGTAGATATCTCCACTGAGATTATGAAAAGCAGTAGCTTGATAAATTAAGTACTTCCTGGTATGGTTACTGTACTGGTAACTCCCCAAAAGAATCTGGATTGTGGTGAAGGAACAGAGAAAAAAGCTCATTAAGTACCTGCACTTACGAAGGGGGTAGGCAGCTGTATATCAGGGAGCAAACCTTCTGAGGATAAAAACAGCTGGAGCTTGTTAAGTTAATTACACAGGGGAAAGGATAATGTACTGGGAACTCCTCAGAAAAATCTGATTTGTGGTGAGGGGTGAGAGTTAAAAGCTCATTTAGGAACGACATTAAAATGCTGCATAGGTAGCTGTTTATCAGTAAATATCTCCACTGAGATTAAGAAAAGCAGTAGCTTGATAAGTTAAGTACTTCCTGGTATGGTTACTGTACTGTAACTCCCCAAAATAATCTGGATTGTGGTGAAGGAATAGAGAAAAAAGCTCATTAAGTACCTGCACTTACGAAGGGGGTAGGCAGCTGTATATCAGGGAGTAAACCTTCTGAGGATAAAAACAGCTGGAGCTTGTTAAGTTAATTACACAGGGGAAAGGATAATGTACTGGGAACTCCTCAGAAGAATCTGATTTGTGGTGAGGGGAGAGAGATAAAAGCTCATTTAGGAACGACATGAACATGCTGCGTAGGTAGCTATTTATCAGTAAATATCTCCACTGAGATTAAGAAAAGCAGTAGCTTAATAAATTAAGTACTTCCTGGTATGGTTACTGTACTGGTAACTCCCCAAAAGATTCTGAATTGTGGTGAGGGAACAGAGAAAAAAGCTCATTTAGGAACTGCACTTAAGAAGGGGGTAGGCAGCTGTATATCAGGGAGTAAACCTTCTGAGAATAAAAACAGCTGGAGCTTGTTAAGGTAATTACACAGGGGAAAGGATAATGTACTGGGAACTCCTCAGAAGAATCTGATTTGTGGTGAGGGAAGAGAGATAAAAGCTCATTTAAGAACGACATGAAAATGCTGCCTAGTAGCTGTTTATCAGTACATTTCTCAACTGAGATTAAGAAAAGCAGTAGCTTAATAAATTAAGTACTTCCTGGTATGGTTACTGTACTGGTAACTCCCCAAAATAATCTGGATTGTGGTGAAGGAATAGAGAAAAAAGCTCATTAAGTACCTGCACTTACGAAGGGTGTAGGCAGCTGTATATTAGGGAGTAAACCTTCTGAGAATAAAAACAGCTGGAGCTTGTTAAGGTAATTACACAGGGGAAAGGATAATGTACTAGGAACTCCTCAGAAGAATCTGATTTGTGGTAGGGGAGAGAGATAAAAGCTCATTTAGGAACGACATGAAAATGCTGCATAGGTAGCTGTTTATCAGTAAATATCTCCACTGAGATTAAGAAAAGCAGTAGCTTAATAAATTAAGTACTTCCTGGTATGGTTACTGTACTGGTAACTCCCCAAAAGAATCTGCATTGTGGTGAGGGAACAGAGAAAAAAGCTCATTTAAGACCTGCACTTACGAAGGGGGTAGGCAGCTGTATATCAGGGAGTATCCCTTCTGAGAATAAAAACAGCTGGAGCTTGTTAAGTTAATTACACAGGGGAAAGGATAATGTACTGGGAACTCCTCAGAAGAATCTGATTTGTGGTGGGTGGAGAGAGATAAAAGCTCATTTAGGAACGACATGAAAATGCTGCATAGGTAGCTGTTTATCAGTAAATACCTCCACTGAGATTAAGAAAAGCAGTAGCTTGATAAATTAAGTACTTCTTGGTATGGTTACTGTACTGGTAACTCCCCAAAAGAATCTGGATTGTGGTGAAGGAACAGAGAAAAAAGCTCATTAAGTACCTGCACTTACGAAGGGGGTAGGCAGCTGTATATCAGGGAGCAAACCTTCTGAGGATAAAAACAGCTGGAGCTTGTTAAGTTAATTACACAGGGGAAAGGATAATGTACTGGGAACTCCTCAGAAAAATCTGATTTGTGGTGAGGGGTGAGAGTTAAAAGCTCATTTAGGAACGACATTAAAATGCTGCAAACGTAGCTGTTTATCAGTAAATATCTCCACTGAGATTAAGAAAAGCAGTAGCTTGATAAGTTAAGTACTTCCTGGTATGGTTACTGTACTGGTAACTCCCCAAAATAATCTGGATTGTGGTGAAGGAATAGAGAAAAAAGCTCATTAAGTACCTGCACTTACGAAGGGGGTAGGCAGCTGTATATCAGGGAGTAAACCTTCTGAGGATAAAAACAGCTGGAGCTTGTTAAGTTAATTACACAGGGGAAAGGATAATGTACTGGGAACTCCTCAGAAGAATTTGATTTGTGGTGAGGTGAGAGAGATAAAAGCTCATTTAGGAACGACCTGAACAAGCTGCGTGGTAGATGTTTATCAGTAAATATCTCCACTGAGATTAAGAAAAGCAGTAGCTTAATAAATTAAGTACTTCCTGGTATGGTTACTGTACTGGTAACTCCCCAAAAGAATCTGGATTGTGGTGAGGGAACAGAGAAAAAAGCTCATTTAAGACCTGCACTTACGAAGTGGGTAGGCAGCTGTATATCAGGGAGTATCCCTTCTGAGAATAAAAACAGCTGGAGCTTGTTAAGGTAATTTCACAGGGGAAAGGATAATGTACAGGGAACTCCTCAGAAGAATCTGATTTGTGGTGAGGGGAGAGAGATAAAAGCTCATTTAGGAACGACATGAACATGGTGCGTAGGTAGCTGTTTATCAGTAAATATCTCCACTGAGATTAAGAAAAGCAGTAGCTTAATAAATTAAGTCTTTCCTGGTATGGTTACTGTACTGGTAACTCCCCAAAACAATCTGGATTGTGGTGAGGGAACAGGGAAAAAAGCTCATTTAAGACCTGCACTTACGAAGGGGTAGGCAGCTGTATATCAGGGAGTATCCCTTCTGAGAATAAAAACAGCTGGAGCTTTTTAAGGTAATTACACCAGGGAAAGGATAATGTACAGGGAACTCCTCAGAAGAATCTGATTTGTGGTGAGGGGAGAGAGATAAAAGCTCATTTAGGAACGACATGAAAATGCTGCATAGGTAGCTGTTTATCAGTAAATATCTCCACTGAGATTAAGAAAAGCAGTAGCTTAATAAATTAAGTACTTCCTGGTATGGTTACTGTACTGGTAACTCCCCAAAAGAATCTGCATTGTGGTGAGGGAACAGAGAAAAAAGCTCATTTAAGACCTGCACTTACGAAGGGGGTACGCAGCTGTATATCAGGGAGTATCCCTTCTGAGAATAAAAACAGCTGGAGCTTGTTAAGTTAATTACACAGGGGAAAGGATAATGTACTGGGAACTCATCAGAAGAATCTGATTTGTGGTGAGTGGAGAGAGATAAAAGCTCATTTAGGAACGACATGAAAATGCTGCATAGGTAGCTGTTTATTAGTAAATACCTCCACTGAGATTAAGAAAAGCAGTAGCTTGATAAATTAAGTACTTCCTGGTATGGTTACTATACTGGTAACTCCCCCAACGAATCTGGATTTTGGTGAAGGAACAGAGAAAAAAGCTCATTAATTACCTGCACTTACGAAGGGGGTAGGCAGCTGTATATCAGGAGTAAACCTTCTGAGGATAAAAACAGCTGGAGCTTGTTAAGTTAATTGCACAGGGGAAAGGATAATGTACTGGGAACTCCTCAGAAGAATATGATTTGTGGTGAGGGGAGAGAGATAAAAGCTCATTCGGAACGACATGAAAATGCTGCATAGGTAGCTGTTTATCAGTAGATATCTCCACTGAGATTATGAAAAGCAGTAGCTTGATAAATTAAGTACTTCCTGGTATGGTTACTGTACTGGTAACTCCCCAAAAGAATCTGGATTGTGGTGAAGGAACAGAGAAAAAAGCTCATTAAGTACCTGCACTTACGAAGGGGGTAGGCAGCTGTATATCAGGGAGCAAACCTTCTGAGGATAAAAACAGCTGGAGCTTGTTAAGTTAATTACACAGGGGAAAGGATAATGTACTGGGAACTCCTCAGAAAAATCTGATTTGTGGTGAGGGGTGAGAGTTAAAAGCTCATTTAGGAACGACATTAAAATGCTGCATAGGTAGCTGTTTATCAGTAAATATCTCCACTGAGATTAAGAAAAGCAGTAGCTTGATAAGTTAAGTACTTCCTGGTATGGTTACTGTACTGGTAACTCCCCAAAATAATCTGGATTGTGGTGAAGGAATAGAGAAAAAAGCTCATTAAGTACCTGCACTTACGAAGGGGGTAGGCAGCTGTATATCAGGGAGTAAACCTTCTGAGGATAAAAACAGCTGGAGCTTGTTAAGTTAATTACACAGGGGAAAGGATAATGTACTGGGAACTCCTCAGAAGAATTTGATTTGTGGTGAGGGGAGAGAGATAAAAGCTCATTTAGGAACGATATGAACATGGTGCGTAGGTAGCTGTTTATCAGTAAATATCTCCACTGAGATTAAGAAAAGCAGTAGCTTAATAAATTAAGTAGTTCCTGGTATGGTTACTGTACTGGTCACTCCCCAAAAGAATCTGGATTATGGTGAGGGAACAGGGAAAAAAGCTCATTTAGGACCTGCACTTACGAAGGGGGTAGGCAGCTGTATATCAGGGAGTATCCCTTCTGAGAATAAAAACAGCTGGAGCTTGTTAAGGTAATTACACAGGGGAAAGGATAATGTACTAGGAACTCCTCAGAAGAATCTGATTTGTGGTGAGGGGAGAGAGATAAAAGCTCATTTAGGAACGACATGAAAATGCTGCATAGGTAGCTGTTTATCAGTAAATATCTCCACTGAGATTAAGAAAAGCAGTAGCTTAATAAATTAAGTACTTTCTGGTATGGTTACTGTACTGGTAACTCCCAAAAGAATCTGCATTGTGGTGAGGGAACAGAGAAAAAAGCTCATTTAAGACCTGCACTTACGAAGGGGGTAGGCAGCTGTATATCAGGGAGTATCCCTTCTGAGAATAAAAAACAG
>NW_025958927.1:0-46969 GCF_023159225.1 Perognathus longimembris pacificus | reverse complement strand
TAGGAACGACATGAACATGCTGCGTAGGTAGCTGTTTATCAGTAAATATCTCCACTGAGATTAAGAAAAGCAGTAGCTTAATAAATTAAGTACTTCCTGGTATGGTTACTGTACTGGTAACTCCCCAAAAGAATCTGGATTGTGGTGAGGGAACAGAGAAAAAAGCTCATTTAGGACTGCACTTACGAAAAGGTTAGGCAGCTGTATATCAGGGAGTATCCCTTCTGAGAAAATAAACAGCTGGAGCTTGTTAAGGTAATTACACAGGGGAAAGGATAATGTACTGGAACTCCTCAGAAGAATCTGATTTGTGGTGAGGGGAGAGACATAAAAGCTCATTTAACGACATGAACATGCTGCGGAGGTTGCTGTTTATCAGTAAATATCTCCACTGAGATTAAGAAAAGCAGTACTTAATAAATTAAGTACTTCCTTGTATGGTTACTGTACTGGTAACTCCCCAAAAGAATCTGGATTGTGGTGAGAACAGAGAATAAAGCTCATTTAGGACCTGCACTTACGAAGGGGGTAGGCAGCTGTATATCAGGGAGTATCCCTTCTGAGAATAAAAACAGCTGGAGCTTGTTAAGGTAATTACACAGGGGAAAGGATAATGTACTGGGAACTCCTCAGAAGAATCTGATTTGTGGTGAGGGGAGAGAGATAAAAGCTCATTTAGAACGACATGAACATGCTGCAGAGGTAGCTGTTTATCAGTAAATATCTCCACTGAGATTAAGAAAAGCAGTAGCTTAATAAATTAAGTACTTCCTGGTATGGTTACTGTACTGGTAACTCCCAAAACAATCTGGATTGTGGTGAGGGAACAGTGAAAAAAGCTCATTTAGGACCTGCACTTACCAAGGGGGTAGGCAGCTGTATATCAGGGAGTAAACCTTCTGAGAATAAAAACAGCTGGAGCTTGTTAAGGTAATTACACAGGGGAAAGGATAATGTACTGCGAACTCCTCAGAAAATCTGATTTGTGGTGAGGGGAGAGAGATAAAAGCTCATTTAGGAACGACATGAACATGCTGCGTAGGTAGCTGTTTATCAGTAAATATCTCCATTGAGATGAAGAAAAGCAGTAGCTTAATAAATTAAGTACTTCCTGGTATGGTTACTGTACTGGTAACTCCCCAAAAGAATCTGGATTGTGGTGAGGGAACAGAGAAAAAAGCTCATTTAGGACCTGCACTTACGAAGGGTTAGGCAGCTGTATATCAGGGAGTATCACTTCTGAGAATAAAAACAGCTGGAGCTTGTTGAGGTAATTACACAGGGGAAAGGATAATGTACTGGGAACTCCTCAGAAGAATCTGATTTGTGGTGAGGGGAGAGAGATAAAAGCTCATTTAGGAACGACATGAACATGCTGCGTAGGTAGCTGTTTATCAGTAAATATCTCCACTGAGATTAAGAAAAGCAGTAGCTTAATAAATTAAGTACTTCCTGGTATGGTTACTGTACTGGTAACTCCCCAAAAGAATCTGGATTGTGGTGAGGGATCAGAGAAAAAGCTCATTTAGGACCTGCACTTACGAAGGGGGTAGGCAGCTGTATATCAGGGAGTATCCCTTCTGAGAATAAAAACAGCTGGAGCTTGTTAAGGTAATTACACAGGGGAAAGGATAATGTACTGGGAACTCCTCAGAAGAATCTGATTTGAGGTGAGGGGAGAGAGATAAAAGCTCATTTAGGAAACGACATGAACATGCTGCGTAAGGTAGCTGTTTATCAGTCAATATCTCCACTGAGATTAAGAAAAGCAGTAGCTTAATAAATTAAGTACTTCCTGGTATGGTTACTGTACTTTGGTAACTCCCCAAAAGAATCTGGATTGTGGTGAGGGAACATAGAAAAAAGCTCATTTAGGACCTGCACTTACGAAGGGTTAGGCAGCTGTATATCAGGGAGTAAACCTTCTGAGAATAAAAACAGCTGGAGCTTGTTAAGGTAATTACACAGGGGAAAGGATAATGTACTGGGAACTCCTCAGAAGAATCTGATTTGTGGTGAGGGGGAGAGATAAAAGCTCATTTAGGAACGACATGAACATGCTGCGTAGGTATCTGTTTATCAGTAAATATCTCCACTGAGATTAAGAAAGCAGTAGCTTAATAAATTAAGTACTTCCTGGTATGGTTACTGTACTGGTAACTCCCCAAAAGAATCTGGATTGTGGTGAGGGAACAGAGAAAAAAGCTCATTTAGGACCTGCACTTACGAAGGGGGTAGGCAGCTGTATATCAGGGAGTAAACCTTCTGAGAATAAAAACAGCTGGAGCTTGTTAAGGTAATTACACAGGGGAAAGGATAATGTACTGGGAACTCCTCAGAAGAATCTGATTTGTGGTGAGGGGTGAGAGATAAAAGCTCATTTAGGAACGACATGAACATGCTGCATAGGTAGCTGTTTATCAGTAAATATCTCCACTGAGATTAAGAAAAGCAGTAGCTTAATAAATTAAGTACTTCCTGGTATGGTTACTGTACTGGTAACTCCCCAAAAGAATCTGGATTGTGGTGAGGGAACAGAGAAAAAAGCTCATTTAGGACCTGCACTTACCAAGGGGGTAGGCAGCTGTATATCAGGGAGTAAACCTTCTGAGAATAAAAACAGCTGGAGCTTGTTAAGGTAATTACACAGGGGAAAGGATAATGTACTGCGAACTCCTCAGAAAAATCTGATTTGTGGTGAGGGGAGAGAGATAAAAGCTCATTTAGGAACGACATGAACATGCTGCGTAGGTAGCTGTTTATCAGTAAATATCTCCACTGAGATTAAGAAAAGCAGTAGCTTAATAAATTAAGTACTTCCTGGTATGGTTACTGTACTGGTAACTCCCCAAAAGAATCTGGATTGTGGTGAGGGAACAGAGAAAAAAGCTCATTTAGGACCTGCACTTACGAAGGGTTAGGCAGCTGTATATCAGGGAGTATCCCTTCTGAGAATAAAAACAGCTGGAGCTTGTGAAGGTAATTACACAGGGGAAAGGATAATGTACTGGGAACTCCTCAGAAGAATCTGATTTGTGGTGAGGGGAGAGAGATAAAAGCTCATTTAGGAACGACATGAACATGCTGCGTAGGTAGCTGTTTATCAGTAAATATCTCCACTGAGATTAAGAAAAGCAGTAGCTTAATAAATTAAGTACTTCCTGGTATGGTTACTGTACTCTGGTAACTCCCAAAAGAATCTGGATTGTGGTGAGGGAATAGAGAAGAAAGCTCATTTAGGACCTGCACTTACGAAGGGTAGGCAGCTGTATATCAGGGAGTAAACCTTCTGAGTATAAAAACAGCCTGAGCTTGTTAAGGTAATTACACAGGGGAAAGGATAATGTACTGGGAACTCCTCAGAAGAATCTGATTTGTGGTGAGGGGAGAGAGACAAAAGCTCATTTAGAACGACATGAACATGCTGCATAGGTAGCTGTTTATCAGTAAATATCTCCACTGAGATTAATAAAAGCAGTAGCTTATAAATTAAGTACTTCCTGGTATGGTTACTGTACTGGTAACTCCCCAAAAGAATCTGGATTGTGGTGAGGGAACAGTGAAAAAAGCTCATTTAGGACCTGCACTTACGAAGGGGGTAGGCAGCTGTATATCAGGGAGTAAACCTTCAGAATAAAAACAGCTGGAGCTTGTTAAGGTAATTACACAGGGGAAAGGATAATGTACTGGGAACTCCTCAGAAGAATCTGATTTTTAGTGAGGGGAGAGAGATAAAAGCTCATTTAGGAACGACATGAACATGCTGCGTAGGTAGCTGTTTATCAGTAAATATCTCCACTGAGATTAAGAAAAGCAGTAGCTTAATAAATGAAGTACTTCCTGGTATGGTTACTGTACTGGTAACTCCACAAAACAATCTGGATTGTGGTGAGGGAACAGAGAAAAAAGCTCATTGAGGACCTGCACTTACGAAGGGTTAGGCAGCTGTATATCAGGGAGTAAACCTTCTGAGTATAAAAACAGCCTGAGCTTCTTAAGGGAATTACACAGGGGAAAGGACATTGTACTGGGAACTCCTCAGAAGAATCTGATTTGTGGTGAGGGGAGAGAGATAAAATCTCATTTAGGAACGACATGAACATGCAACATTGGTAGCTGTTTATCAGTAAATATCTCCACTGAGATTAAGAAAAGCAGTAGTTTAATAAATTAAGTACTTCCTGTTATGGTTACTGTACTGGTAACTCCCCAAAAGAATCTGGATTGTGGTGAGGGAACAGAGAAAAAAGCTCATTTAGGACCTGCAATTACGAAGGGGTTAGGCAGCTGTATATCAGGGAGTAAACCTTCTGAGAATGAAAACAGCTGGAGCTTGTTAAGGTAATTACACAGGTTAAAGCATAATATACTGGGAACTCCTCAGAAGAATCTGATTTGTGGTGAGGGGAGAGACATAAAAGCTCATTTAGGAACGACATGAACAGGCTGCATAGGTAGCTGGTTATTAGTAAATATCTCCACTGAGATTAAGAAAAGCAGTAGTTTAATAAATTAAGTACTTCCTTGTATGGTTACTGTACTGGTGACTCCCCAAAAGAATCTGGATTGTGGTGAGGGAACAGAGAAAAAAGCTCCTTTAGGACCTGCACTTAAGAAGGGGGTAGGCAGCTGTGTATCAGGGAGTAAACTTTCTGAGAATAAAAACAGCTGGAGCTTGTTAAGGTAATTACACCGGGGAAAGGATAATGTACTGGGAACTCCTCAGAAGAATCTGATTTGTGGTGATGGGAGAGAGATAAAAGCTCATTTAGGAACGACATGAAAATGCTGCATAGGTAAGCTGTTTATCAGGAAATATCTCCACTGAGATTAAGAAAAGCAGTAGCATAATAAATTAAGTACTTCCTGGTATGGTTACTGTATTGGTAACTCCCCAAAAGAATCTGGATTTTGGATAGGGAACAGAGAAGAAAGCTCATTTAGGACCTGCACTTACGAAGGGGGTAGGCAGCTGTATATCAGTGAGTATCCCTTTTGAGAATTAAAACAGCTGGTGATTGTTAACGTAATTACACAGGGGAAATGATAATGTACTGGGAACTCCACAGAAGAATGTGATTTGTGGTGAGGGGAGAGAGATAAAAGCTCATTTAGGAACGACATGTACATGCTGCATAGGTAGCTGTTTATCAGTAAATATCTCCACTGAGATTAATAAAAGCAGTAGCTTATAAATTAAGTACTTCCTGGTATGGTTACTGTACTGGTAACTCCCCCAAAGAATCTGGATTGTGGTGAGGGAATAGATAAAAAAGCTCATTTAGTACCTGCACATACGACGGGGGTAGGCTGCTGTATATCAGGGAGTAAACCTGAGAATAAAAACAGCTGGAGCTTGGTAGGGTAATTACACAGGGGAAAGGATAAAGTACTGGGAACTCCTCAGAAGAATCTTATTTGGGGTGAGGGGAGAGAGATAAAACCTCATTTAGGAACGACATGAACATGCTGCGTAGGTAGCTGTTTATCAGTAAATATCTCCACTGAGATTAAGAAAAGCAGTAGCTTAATAAATGAAGTACTTCCTGGTATGGTTACTGTACTGGTAACTCCACAAAACAATCTGGATTGTGGTGAGGGAACAGAGAAAAAAGCTCATTGAGGACCTGCACTTACGAAGGGTTAGGCAGCTGTATATCAGGGAGTAAACCTTCTGAGTATAAAAACAGCCTGAGCTTCTTAAGGGAATTACACAGGGGAAAGGACATTGTACTGGGAACTCCTCAGAAGAATCTGATTTGTGGTGAGGGGAGAGAGATAAAATCTCATTTAGGAACGACATGAACATGCAACATTGGTAGCTGTTTATCAGTAAATATCTCCACTGAGATTAAGAAAAGCAGTAGTTTAATAAATTAAGTACTTCCTGTTATGGTTACTGTACTGGTAACTCCCCAAAAGAATCTGGATTGTGGTGAGGGAACAGAGAAAAAAGCTCATTTAGGACCTGCAATTACGAAGGGGTTAGGCAGCTGTATATCAGGGAGTAAACCTTCTGAGAATGAAAACAGCTGGAGCTTGTTAAGGTAATTACACAGGTTAAAGCATAATATACTGGGAACTCCTCAGAAGAATCTGATTTGTGGTGAGGGGAGAGAGATAAAAGCTCATTTAGGAACGACATGAACAGGCTGCATAGGTAGCTGGTTATTAGTAAATATCTCCACTGAGATTAAGAAAAGCAGTAGTTTAATAAATTAAGTACTTCCTTGTATGGTTACTGTACTGGTGACTCCCCAAAAGAATCTGGATTGTGGTGAGGGAACAGAGAAAAAAGCTCCTTTAGGACCTGCACTTAAGAAGGGGGTAGGCAGCTGTGTATCAGGGAGTAAACTTTCTGAGAATAAAAACAGCTGGAGCTTGTTAAGGTAATTACACCGGGGAAAGGATAATGTACTGGGAACTCCTCAGAAGAATCTGATTTGTGGTGATGGGAGAGAGATAAAAGCTCATTTAGGAACGACATGAAAATGCTGCATAGGTAGCTGTTTATCAGGAAATATCTCCACTGAGATTAAGAAAAGCAGTAGCATAATAAATTAAGTACTTCCTGGTATGGTTACTGTATTGGTAACTCCCCAAAAGAATCTGGATTTTGGATAGGGAACAGAGAAGAAAGCTCATTTAGGACCTGCACTTACGAAGGGGGTAGGCAGCTGTATATCAGTGAGTATCCCTTTTGAGAATTAAAACAGCTGGAGATTGTTAACGTAATTACACAGGGGAAATGATAATGTACTGGGAACTCCACAGAAGAATGTGATTTGTGGTGAGGGGAGAGAGATAAAAGCTCATTTAGGAACGACATGTACATGCTGCATAGGTAGCTGTTTATCAGTAAATATCTCC
The DNA here is from genome assembly GCF_023159225.1 of Perognathus longimembris pacificus. NCBI lineage: Eukaryota > Metazoa > Chordata > Mammalia > Rodentia > Heteromyidae > Perognathus > Perognathus longimembris. The sequence goes on along the minus strand of NW_025958927.1, from coordinate 40,099 downwards.
ACTGAGATTAAGAAAAGCAGTAGCTTAATAAATTAAGTACTTCCTGGTATGGTTACTGTACTGGTAACTCCCCCAAAGAATCTGGATTGTGGTGAGGGAATAGATAAAAAAGCTCATTTAGTACCTGCACATACGACGGGGGTAGGCTGCTGTATATCAGGGAGTAAACCTGAGAATAAAAACAGCTGGAGCTTGGTAGGGTAATTACACAGGGGAAAGGATAAAGTACTGGGAACTCCTCAGAAGAATCTTATTTGGGGTGAGGGGAGAGAGATAAAACCTCATTTAGGAACGACATGAACATGCTGCGTAGGTAGCTGTTTATCAGTAAATATCTCCACTGAGATTAAGAAAAGCAGTAGCTTAATAAATTAAGTACTTCCTGGTATGGTTACTGTACTGGTAACTCCCCAAAAGAATCTGGATTGTGGTGAGGGAACAGAGAATAAAGCTCATTGTAGGACCTGCACTTACGAAGGGGGTAGGCAGCTGTATATCAGGGAGTAAACCTTCTGAGAATAAAAACAGCTGGAGCTTGTTAAGGTAATTACACAGGGGAAAGGATAATGTACTGGGAACTCCTCAGAAGAATCTGATTTGTGGTGAGGGGAGAGAGATAAAAGCTCATTTAGGAACGACATGAACATGCTGCGTAGGTAGCTGTTTATCAGTAAATATCTCCACTGAGATTAAGAAAAGCAGTAGCTTAATAAATTAAGTACTTCCTGGTATGGTTACTGTACTGGTAACTCCCCAAAAGAATCTGGATTGTGGTGAGGGAACAGAGAAAAAAGCTCATTTAGGACCTGCACTACGAAGGGGTAGGCAGCTGTATATCAGGGAGTAAACCTTCTGAGAATAGAAACAGCTGGAGCTTGTTAAGGTAATTACACAGGGGAAAGGATAATGTACTGGGAACTCCTCAAGAATCTGATTTGTGGTGAGGGGAGAGAGATAAAAGCTCATTTAGGAACGACATGAACATGCTGCGTAGGTAGCTGTTTATCAGTAAATATCTCCACAGAGATTAAGAAAAGCAGTAGTTTAATAAATTAAGTACTTCCTGGTATGGTTACTGTACTGGTAACTCCCCAAAAGAATCTGGATTGTGGTGAGGGAACAGAGAAAAAAGCTCATTTAGGACCTGCACTTACGAAGGGGGTAGGCAGCTGTATATCAGGGAGTATCCCTTCTGAGAATAAAAACAGCTGGAGCTTGTTAAGGTAATTAACAGGGGAAAGGATAATGTACTGGGAACTCCTCAGAAGAATCTGATTTGTGGTGAGGGGAGAGAGATAAAAGCTCATTTAGGAACGACATGAACATGCTGCGTAGGTAGCTGTTTATCAGTAAATATCTCCACTGAGATTAAGAAAAGCAGTAGCTTAATAAATTAAGTACTTCCTGGTATGGTTACTGTACTGGTAACTCCCCAAAAGAATCTGGATTGTGGTGAGGGAACAGAGAAAAAAGCTCATTTAGGACCTGCACTTACGAAGGGGGTAGGCAGCTGTATATCAGGGAGTATCCCTTCTGAGAATAAAAACAGCTGGAGCTTGTTAAGGTAATTACACAGGGGAAAGGATAATGTACTGGGAACTCCTCAGAAGAATCTGATTTGTGGTGAGGGGAGAGAGATAAAAGCTCATTTAGGAACGACATGAACATGCTGCGTAGGTAGCTGTTTATCAGTAAATATCTCCACTGAGATTAAGAAAAGCAGTAGCTTAATAAATTAAGTACTTCCTGGTATGGTTACTGTACTGGTAACTCCCCAAAAGAATCTGGATTGTGGTGAGGGAACAGAGAAAAAAGCTCATTTAGGACCTGCACTTACGAAGGGTTAGGCAGCTGTATATCAGGGAGTATCCCTTCTGAGAATAAAAACAGCTGGAGCTTGTTAAGGTAATTACACAGGGGAAAGGATAATGTACTGGGAACTCCTCAGAAGAATCTGATTTGTGGTGAGGGGAGAGAGATAAAAGCTCATTTAGGAACGACATGAACATGCTGCGTAGGTTGCTGTTTATCAGTAAATATCTCCACTGAGATTAAGAAAAGCAGTAGCTTAATAAATTAAGTACTTCCTGGTATGGTTACTGTACTGGTAACTCCCCAAAAGAATCTGGATTGTGGTGAGGGAACAGAGAATAAAGCTCATTTAGGACCTGCACTTACGAAGGGGGTAGGCAGCTGTATATCAGGGAGTATCCCTTCTGAGAATAAAAACAGCTGGAGCTTGTTAAGGTAATTACACAGGGGAAAGGATAATGTACTGGAACTCCTCAGAAGAATCTGATTTGTGGTGAGGGGAGAGAGATAAAAGCTCATTTAGGAACGACATGAACATGCTGCAGTAGGTAGCTGTTTATCAGTAAATATCTCCACTGAGATTAAGAAAAGCAGTAGCTTAATAAATTAAGTACTTCCTGGTATGGTTACTGTACTGGTAACTCCCCAAAAGAATCTGGATTGTGGTGAGGGAACAGAGAAAAAAGCTCATTTAGGACCTGCACTTACCAAGGGGGTAGGCAGCTGTATATCAGGGAGTAAACCTTCTGAGAATAAAAACAGCTGGAGCTTGTTAAGGTAATTACACAGGGGAAAGGATAATGTACTGCGAACTCCTCAGAAAATCTGATTTGTGGTGAGGGGAGAGAGATAAAAGCTCATTTAGGAACGACATGAACATGCTGCGTAGGTAGCTGTTTATCAGTAAATATCTCCACTGAGATTAAGAAAAGCAGTAGCTTAATAAATTAAGTACTTCCTGGTATGGTTACTGTACTGGTAACTCCCCAAAAGAATCTGGATTGTGGTGAGGGAACAGAGAAAAAAGCTCATTTAGGACCTGCACTTACGAAGGGTTAGGCAGCTGTATATCAGGGAGTATCCCTTCTGAGAATAAAAACAGCTGGAGCTTGTTGAAGGTAATTACACAGGGGAAAGGATAATGTACTGGGAACTCCTCAGAAGAATCTGATTTGTGGTGAGGGGAGAGAGATAAAAGCTCATTTAGGAACGACATGAACATGCTGCGTAGGTAGCTGTTTATCAGTAAATATCTCCACTGAGATTAAGAAAAGCAGTAGCTTAATAAATTAAGTACTTCCTGGTATGGTTACTGTACTGGTAACTCCCCAAAAGAATCTGGATTGTGGTGAGGGAATCAGAGAATAAAGCTCATTTAGGACCTGCACTTACGAAGGGGGTAGGCAGCTGTATATCAGGGAGTATCCCTTCTGAGAATAAAAACAGCTGGAGCTTGTTAAGGTAATTACACAGGGGAAAGGATAATGTACTGGGAACTCCTCAGAAGAATCTGATTTGTGGTGAGGGGAGAGAGATAAAAGCTCATTTAGGAACGACATGAACATGCTGCGTAGGTAGCTGTTTATCAGTAAATATCTCCACTGAGATTAAGAAAAGCAGTAGCTTAATAAATTAAGTACTTCCTGGTATGGTTACTGTACTGGTAACTCCCCAAAAGAATCTGGATTGTGGTGAGGGAACAGAGAAAAAAGCTCATTTAGGACCTGCACTTACGAAGGGTTAGGCAGCTGTATATCAGGGAGTAAACCTTCTGAGAATAAAAACAGCTGGAGCTTGTTAAGGTAATTACACAGGGGAAAGGATAATGTACTGGGAACTCCTCAGAAGAATCTGATTTGTGGTGAGGGGAGAGAGATAAAAGCTCATTTAGGAACGACATGAACATGCTGCGTAGGTAGCTGTTTATCAGTAAATATCTCCACTGAGATTAAGAAAAGCAGTAGCTTAATAAATTAAGTACTTCCTGGTATGGTTACTGTACTGGTAACTCCCCAAAAGAATCTGGATTGTGGTGAGGGAACAGAGAAAAAAGCTCATTTAGGACCTGCACTTACGAAGGGGGTAGGCAGCTGTATATCAGGGAGTAAACCTTCTGAGAATAAAAACAGCTGGAGCTTGTTAAGGTAATTACACAGGGGAAAGGATAATGTACTGGGAACTCCTCAGAAGAATCTGATTTGTGGTGAGGGGAGAGAGATAAAAGCTCATTTAGGAACGACATGAACATGCTGCATAGTTAGCTGTTTATCAGTAAATATCTCCACTGAGATTAAGAAAAGCAGTAGCTTAATAAATTAAGTACTTCCTGGTATGGTTACTGTACTGGTAACTCCCCAAAAGAATCTGGATTGTGGTGAGGGAACAGAGAAAAAAGCTCATTTAGGACCTGCACTTACGAAGGGGGTAGGCAGCTGTATATCAGGGAGTAAACCTTCTGAGAATAAAAACAGCTGGAGCTTGTTAAGGTAATTACACAGGGGAAAGGATAATGTACTGGGAACTCCTCAGAAGAATCTGATTTGTGGTGAGGGGAGAGAGATAAAAGCTCATTTAGGAACGACATGAACATGCTGCGTAGGTAGCTGTTTATCAGTAAATATCTCCACTGAGATTAAGAAAAGCAGTAGCTTAATAAATTAAGTACTTCCTGGTATGGTTACTGTACTGGTAACTCCCCAAAAGAATCTGGATTGTGGTGAGGGAACAGAGAAAAAAGCTCATTTAGGACCTGCACTTACGAAGGGGGTAGGCAGCTGTATATCAGGGAGTATCCCTTCTGAGAATAAAAACAGCTGGAGCTTGTTAAGGTAATTACACAGGGGAAAGGATAATGTACTGGGAACTCCTCAGAAGAATCTGATTTGTGGTGAGGGGAGAGAGATAAAAGCTCATTTAGGAACGACATGAACATGCTGCGTAGGTAGCTGTTTATCAGTAAATATCTCCACTGAGATTAAGAAAAGCAGTAGCTTAATAAATTAAGTACTTCCTGGTATGGTTACTGTATCTGGTAACTCCCCAAAAGAATCTGGATTGTGGTGAGGGAACAGAGAAGAAAGCTCATTTAGGACCTGCACTTACGAAGGGGGTAGGCAGCTGTATATCAGGGAGTATCCCTTCTGAGAATAAAAACAGCTGAGCTTGTTAAGGTAATTACACAGGGGAAAGGATAATGTACTGGGAACTCCTCAGAAGAATCTGATTTGTGGTGAGGGGAGAGAGATAAAAGCTCATTTAGGAACGACATGAACATGCTGCATAGGTAGCTGTTTATCAGTAAATATCTCCACTGAGATTAATAAAAGCAGTAGCTTATAAATTAAGTACTTCCTGGTATGGTTACTGTACTGGTAACTCCCCAAAAGAATCTGGATTGTGGTGAGGGAACAGTGAAAAAAGCTCATTTAGGACCTGCACTTACGAAGGGGGTAGGCAGCTGTATATCAGGGAGTAAACCTTCAGAATAAAAACAGCTGGAGCTTGTTAAGGTAATTACACAGGGGAAAGGATAATGTACTGGGAACTCCTCAGAAGAATCTGATTTTTGGTGAGGGGAGAGAGATAAAAGCTCATTTAGGAACGACATGAAACATGCTGCGTAGGTAGCTGTTTATCAGTAAATATCTCCACTGAGATTAAGAAAAGCAGTAGCTTAATAAATGAAGTACTTCCTGGTATGGTTACTGTACTGGTAACTCCACAAAACAATCTGGATTGTGGTGAGGGAACAGAGAAAAAAGCTCATTGAGGACCTGCACTTACGAAGGGTTAGGCAGCTGTATATCAGGGAGTAAACCTTCTGAGTATAAAAACAGCCTGAGCTTCTTAAGGGAATTACACAGGGGAAAGGACATTGTACTGGGAACTCCTCAGAAGAATCTGATTTGTGGTGAGGGGAGAGAGATAAAATCTCATTTAGGAACGACATGAACATGCAACATTGGTAGCTGTTTATCAGTAAATATCTCCACTGAGATTAAGAAAAGCAGTAGTTTAATAAATTAAGTACTTCCTGTTATGGTTACTGTACTGGTAACTCCCCAAAAGAATCTGGATTGTGGTGAGGGAACAGAGAAAAAAGCTCATTTAGGACCTGCAATTACGAAGGGGTTAGGCAGCTGTATATCAGGGAGTAAACCTTCTGAGAATGAAAACAGCTGGAGCTTGTTAAGGTAATTACACAGGTTAAAGCATAATATACTGGGAACTCCTCAGAAGAATCTGATTTGTGGTGAGGGGAGAGAGATAAAAGCTCATTTAGGAACGACATGAACAGGCTGCATAGGTAGCTGGTTATTAGTAAATATCTCCACTGAGATTAAGAAAAGCAGTAGTTTAATAAATTAAGTACTTCCTTGTATGGTTACTGTACTGGTGACTCCCCAAAAGAATCTGGATTGTGGTGAGGGAACAGAGAAAAAAGCTCCTTTAGGACCTGCACTTAAGAAGGGGGTAGGCAGCTGTGTATCAGGGAGTAAACTTTCTGAGAATAAAAACAGCTGGAGCTTGTTAAGGTAATTACACCGGGGAAAGGATAATGTACTGGGAACTCCTCAGAAGAATCTGATTTGTGGTGATGGGAGAGAGATAAAAGCTCATTTAGGAACGACATGAAAATGCTGCATAGGTAGCTGTTTATCAGGAAATATCTCCACTGAGATTAAGAAAAGCAGTAGCATAATAAATTAAGTACTTCCTGGTATGGTTACTGTATTGGTAACTCCCCAAAAGAATCTGGATTTTGGATAGGGAACAGAGAAGAAAGCTCATTTAGGACCTGCACTTACGAAGGGGGTAGGCAGCTGTATATCAGTGAGTATCCCTTTTGAGAATTAAAACAGCTGGTGATTGTTAACGTAATTACACAGGGGAAATGATAATGTACTGGGAACTCCACAGAAGAATGTGATTTGTGGTGAGGGGAGAGAGATAAAAGCTCATTTAGGAACGACATGTACATGCTGCATAGGTAGCTGTTTATCAGTAAATATCTCCACTGAGATTAATAAAAGCAGTAGCTTAATAAATTAAGTACTTCCTGGTATGGTTACTGTACTGGTAACTCCCCCAAAGAATCTGGATTGTGGTGAGGGAATAGATAAAAAAGCTCATTTAGTACCTGCACATACGACGGGGGTAGGCTGCTGTATATCAGGGAGTAAACCTGAGAATAAAAACAGCTGGAGCTTGGTAGGGTAATTACACAGGGGAAAGGATAAAGTACTGGGAACTCCTCAGAAGAATCTTATTTGGGGTGAGGGGAGAGAGATAAAACCTCATTTAGGAACGACATGAACATGCTGCGTAGGTAGCTGTTTATCAGTAAATATCTCCACTGAGATTAAGAAAAGCAGTAGCTTAATAAATGAAGTACTTCCTGGTATGGTTACTGTACTGGTAACTCCACAAAAGAATCTGGATTGTGGTGAGGGAACAGAGAAAAAAGCTCATTGAGGACCTGCACTTACGAAGGGTTAGGCAGCTGTATATCAGGGAGTAAACCTTCTGAGAATAAAAACAGCTGAGCTTCTTAAGGAATTACACAGGGGAAAGGATTGTACTGGGAACTCCTCAGAAGAATCTGATTTGTGGTGAGGGGAGAGAGATAAAAGCTCATTTAGGAACGACATGAACATGCAACATTGGTAGCTGTTTATCAGTAAATATCTCCACTGAGATTAAGAAAAGCAGTAGTTTAATAAATTAAGTACTTCCTGTATGGTTACTGTACTGGTAACTCCCCAAAAGAATCTGGATTGTGGTGAGGGAACAGAGAAAAAAGCTCATTTAGGACCTGCATTACGAAGGGGTAGGCAGCTGTATATCAGGGAGTAAACCTTCTGAGAATGAAAACAGCTGGAGCTTGTTAAGGTAATTACACAGGAAAGGATAATGTACTGGGAACTCCTCAGAAGAATCTGATTTGTGGTGAGGGGAGAGAGATAAAAGCTCATTTAGGAACGACATGAACAGGCTGCATAGGTAGCTGTTATTCAGTAAATATCTCCACTGAGATTAAGAAAAGCAGTAGTTTAATAAATTAAGTACTTCCTTGTATGGTTACTGTACTGGTAACTCCCCAAAAGAATCTGGATTGTGGTGAGGGAACAGAGAAAAAAGCTCCATTTAGGACCTGCACTTAAGAAGGGGGTAGGCAGCTGTGTATCAGGGAGTAAATTTCTGAGAATAAAAACAGCTGGAGCTTGTTAAGGTAATTACACCGGGGAAAGGATAATGTACTGGGAACTCCTCAGAAGAATCTGATTTGTGGTGATGGGAGAGAGATAAAAGCTCATTTAGGAACGACATGAAATGCTGCATAGGTAGCTGTTTATCAGGAAATATCTCCACTGAGATTAAGAAAAGCAGTAGCATAATAAATTAAGTACTTCCTGGTATGGTTACTGTATTGGTAACTCCCCAAAAGAATCTGGATTTGTGGTAGGGAACAGAGAAAAAGCTCATTTAGGACCTGCACTTACGAAGGGGGTAGGCAGCTGTATATCAGTGAGTATCCCTTTGAGAATTAAAACAGCTGGAGATTGTTAAGGTAATTACACAGGGGAAATGATAATGTACTGGGAACTCCACAGAAGAATGTGATTTGTGGTGAGGGGAGAGAGATAAAAGCTCATTTAGGAACGACATGAACATGCTGCATAGGTAGCTGTTTATCAGTAAATATCTCCACTGAGATTAAGAAAAGCAGTAGCTTAATAAATTAAGTACTTCCTGGTATGGTTACTGTACTGGTAACTCCCCAAAAGAATCTGGATTGTGGTGAGGGAATAGATAAAAAAGCTCATTTAGACCTGCACATACGACGGGGGTAGGCTGCTGTATATCAGGGAGTAAACTTCTGAGAATAAAAACAGCTGGAGCTTGTAAGGTAATTACACAGGGGAAAGGATAATGTACTGGGAACTCCTCAGAAGAATCTGATTTGTGGTGAGGGGAGAGAGATAAAAGCTCATTTAGGAACGACATGAACATGCTGCGTAGGTAGCTGTTTATCAGTAAATATCTCCACTGAGATTAAGAAAAGCAGTAGCTTAATAAATTAAGTACTTCCTGGTATGGTTACTGTACTGGTAACTCCCCAAAAGAATCTGGATTGTGGTGAGGGAACAGAGAATAAAGCTCATTTAGGACCTGCACTTACGAAGGGGGTAGGCAGCTGTATATCAGGGAGTAAACCTTCTGAGAATAAAAACAGCTGGAGCTTGTTAAGGTAATTACACAGGGGAAAGGATAATGTACTGGGAACTCCTCAGAAGAATCTGATTTGTGGTGAGGGGAGAGAGATAAAAGCTCATTTAGGAACGACATGAACATGCTGCGTAGGTAGCTGTTTATCAGTAAATATCTCCACTGAGATTAAGAAAAGCAGTAGCTTAATAAATTAAGTACTTCCTGGTATGGTTACTGTACTGGTAACTCCCCAAAAGAATCTGGATTGTGGTGAGGGAACAGAGAAAAAAGCTCATTTAGGACCTGCACTTACGAAGGGGTAGGCAGCTGTATATCAGGGAGTATCCCTTCTGAGAATAAAAACAGCTGGAGCTTGTTAAGGTAATTACACAGGGGAAAGGATAATGTACTGGGAACTCCTCAGAAGAATCTGATTTGTGGTGAGGGGAGAGAGATAAAAGCTCATTTAGGAACGACATGAACATGCTGCGTAGGTAGCTGTTTATCAGTAAATATCTCCACTGAGATTAAGAAAAGCAGTAGTTTAATAAATTAAGTACTTCCTGGTATGGTTACTGTACTGGTAACTCCCCAAAAGAATCTGGATTGTGGTGAGGGAACAGAGAAAAAAGCTCATTTAGGACCTGCACTTACGAAGGGGGTAGGCAGCTGTATATCAGGGAGTATCCCTTCTGAGAATAAAAACAGCTGGAGCTTGTTAAGGTAATTAAAGGGGAAAGGATAATGTACTGGGAACTCCTCAGAAGAATCTGATTTGTGGTGAGGGGAGAGAGATAAAAGCTCATTTAGGAACGACATGAACATGCTGCGTAGGTAGCTGTTTATCAGTAAATATCTCCACTGAGATTAAGAAAAGCAGTAGCTTAATAAATTAAGTACTTCCTGGTATGGTTACTGTACTGGTAACTCCCCAAAAGAATCTGGATTGTGGTGAGGGAACAGAGAAAAAGCTCATTTAGGACCTGCACTTACGAAGGGGGTAGGCAGCTGTATATCAGGGAGTATCCCTTCTGAGAATAAAAACAGCTGGAGCTTGTTAAGGTAATTACACAGGGGAAAGGATAATGTACTGGGAACTCCTCAGAAGAATCTGATTTGTGGTGAGGGGAGAGAGATAAAAGCTCATTTAGGAACGACATGAACATGCTGCGTAGGTAGCTGTTTATCAGTAAATATCTCCACTGAGATTAAGAAAAGCAGTAGCTTAATAAATTAAGTACTTCCTGGTATGGTTACTGTACTGGTAACTCCCCAAAAGAATCTGGATTGTGGTGAGGGAACAGAGAAAAAAGCTCATTTAGGACCTGCACTTACGAAGGGTAGGCAGCTGTATATCAGGGAGTAAACCTTCTGAGAATAAAAACAGCTGGAGCTTGTTAAGGTAATTACACAGGGGAAAGGATAATGTACTGGGAACTCCTCAGAAGAATCTGATTTGTGGTGAGGGGAGAGAGATAAAAGCTCATTTAGGAACGACATGAACATGGGTAGGTAGCTGTTTATCAGTAAATATCTCCACTGAGATTAAGAAAAGCAGTAGCTTAATAAATTAAGTACTTCCTGGTATGGTTACTGTACTGGTAACTCCCCAAAAGAATCTGGATTGTGGTGAGGGAACAGAGAAAAAAGCTCATTTAGGACCTGCACTTACGAAGGGGGTAGGCAGCTGTATATCAGGGAGTAAACCTTCTGAGAATAAAAACAGCTGGAGCTTGTTAAGGTAATTACACAGGGGAAAGGATAATGTACTGGGAACTCCTCAGAAGAATCTGATTTGTGGTGAGGGGAGAGAGATAAAAGCTCATTTAGGAACGACATGAACATGCTGCGTAGGTAGCTGTTTATCAGTAAATATCTCCACTGAGATTAAGAAAAGCAGTAGCTTAATAAATTAAGTACTTCCTGGTATGGTTACTGTACTGGTAACTCCCCAAAAGAATCTGGATTGTGGTGAGGGAACAGAGAAAAAAGCTCATTTAGGACCTGCACTTACGAAGGGGGTAGGCAGCTGTATATCAGGGAGTATCCCTTCTGAGAATAAAAACAGCTGGAGCTTGTTAAGGTAATTACACAGGGGAAAGGATAATGTACTGGGAACTCCTCAGAAGAATCTGATTTGTGGTGAGGGGAGAGAGATAAAAGCTCATTTAGGAACGACATGAACATGCTGCGTAGGTAGCTGTTTATCAGTAAATATCTCCACTGAGATTAAGAAAAGCAGTAGCTTAATAAATTAAGTACTTCCTGGTATGGTTACTGTACTGGTAACTCCCCAAAAGAATCTGGATTGTGGTGAGGGAACAGAGAAAAAAGCTCATTTAGGACCTGCACTTACGAAGGGGGTAGGCAGCTGTATATCAGGGAGTATCCCTTCTGAGAATAAAAACAGCTGGAGCTTGTTAAGGTAATTACACAGGGGAAAGGATAATGTACTGGGAACTCCTCAGAAGAATCTGATTTGTGGTGAGGGGAGAGAGATAAAAGCTCATTTAGGAACGACATGAACATGCTGCGTAGGTAGCTGTTTATCAGTAAATATCTCCACTGAGATTAAGAAAAGCAGTAGCTTAATAAATTAAGTACTTCCTGGTATGGTTACTGTACTGGTAACTCCCCAAAAGAATCTGGATTGTGGTGAGGGAACAGAGAAAAAGCTCATTTAGGACCTGCACTTACGAAGGGGGTAGGCAGCTGTATATCAGGGAGTATCCCTTCTGAGAATAAAAACAGCTGGAGCTTGTTAAGGTAATTACACAGGGGAAAGGATAATGTACTGGGAACTCCTCAGAAGAATCTGATTTGTGGTGAGGGGAGAGAGATAAAAGCTCATTTAGGAACGACATGAACATGCTGCTAGGTAGCTGTTTATCAGTAAATATCTCCACTGAGATTAAGAAAAGCAGTAGCTTAATAAATTAAGTACTTCCTGGTATGGTTACTGTACTGGTAACTCCCCAAAAGAATCTGGATTGTGGTGAGGGAACAGAGAAAAAAGCTCATTTAGGACCTGCACTTACGAAGGGTAGGCAGCTGTATATCAGGGAGTACCTTCTGAGAATAAAAACAGCTGGAGCTTGTTAAGGTAATTACACAGGGGAAAGGATAATGTACTGGGAACTCCTCAGAAGAATCTGATTTGTGGTGAGGGGAGAGAGATAAAAGCTCATTTAGGAACGACATGAACATGCTGCGTAGGTAGCTGTTTATCAGTAAATATCTCCACTGAGATTAAGAAAAGCAGTAGCTTAATAAATTAAGTACTTCCTGGTATGGTTACTGTACTGGTAACTCCCCAAAAGAATCTGGATTGTGGTGAGGGAACAGAGAAAAAAGCTCATTTAGGACCTGCACTTACGAAGGGTAGGCAGCTGTATATCAGGGAGTAAACCTTCTGAGAATAAAAACAGCTGGAGCTTGTTAAGGTAATTACACAGGGGAAAGGATAATGTACTGGAACTCCTCAGAAGAATCTGATTTGTGGTGAGGGGAGAGAGATAAAAGCTCATTTAGGAACGACATGAACATGCTGCGTAGGTTAGCTGTTTATCAGTAAATATCTCCACTGAGATTAAGAAAAGCAGTAGCTTAATAAATTAAGTACTTCCTGGTATGGTTACTGTACTGGTAACTCCCCAAAAGAATCTGGATTGTGGTGAGGGAACAGAGAAAAAAGCTCATTTAGGACCTGCACTTACGAAGGGGGTAGGCAGCTGTATATCAGGGAGTATCCCTTCTGAGAATAAAAACAGCTGGAGCTTGTTAAGGTAATTACACAGGGGAAAGGATAATGTACTGGGAACTCCTCAGAAGAATCTGATTTGTGGTGAGGGGAGAGAGATAAAAGCTCATTTAGGAACGACATGAACATGCTGGTAGGTAGCTGTTTATCAGTAAATATCTCCACTGAGATTAAGAAAAGCAGTAGCTTAATAAATTAAGTACTTCCTGGTATGGTTACTGTACTGGTAACTCCCCAAAAGAATCTGGATTGTGGTGAGGGAACAGAGAAAAAAGCTCATTTAGGACCTGCACTTACGAAGGGGGTAGGCAGCTGTATATCAGGGAGTATCCCTTCTGAGAATAAAAACAGCTGGAGCTTGTTAAGGTAATTACACAGGGGAAAGGATAATGTACTGGGAACTCCTCAGAAGAATCTGATTTGTGGTGAGGGGAGAGAGATAAAAGCTCATTTAGGAACGACATGAACATGCTGCGTAGGTAGCTGTTTATCAGTAAATATCTCCACTGAGATTAAGAAAAGCAGTAGCTTAATAAATTAAGTACTTCCTGGTATGGTTACTGTACTGGTAACTCCCCAAAAGAATCTGGATTGTGGTGAGGGAACAGAGAAAAAAGCTCATTTAGGACCTGCACTTACGAAGGGGGTAGGCAGCTGTATATCAGGGAGTATCCCTTCTGAGAATAAAAACAGCTGGAGCTTGTTAAGGTAATTACACAGGGGAAAGGATAATGTACTGGGAACTCCTCAGAAGAATCTGATTTGTGGTGAGGGGAGAGAGATAAAAGCTCATTTAGGAACGACATGAACATGCTGCTAGGTAGCTGTTTATCAGTAAATATCTCCACTGAGATTAAGAAAAGCAGTAGCTTAATAAATTAAGTACTTCCTGGTATGGTTACTGTACTGGTAACTCCCCAAAAGAATCTGGATTGTGGTGAGGGAACAGAGAAAAAAGCTCATTTAGGACCTGCACTTACGAAGGGGGTAGGCAGCTGTATATCAGGGAGTACCTTCTGAGAATAAAAACAGCTGGAGCTTGTTAAGGTAATTACACAGGGGAAAGGATAATGTACTGGGAACTCCTCAGAAGAATCTGATTTGTGGTGAGGGGAGAGAGATAAAAGCTCATTTAGGAACGACATGAACATGCTGCGTAGGTAGCTGTTTATCAGTAAATATCTCCACTGAGATTAAGAAAAGCAGTAGCTTAATAAATTAAGTACTTCCTGGTATGGTTACTGTACTGGTAACTCCCAAAAGAATCTGGATTGTGGTGAGGGAACAGAGAAAAAAGCTCATTTAGGACCTGCACTTACGAAGGGTAGGCAGCTGTATATCAGGGAGTAAACCTTCTGAGAATAAAACAGCTGGAGCTTGTTAAGGTAATTACACAGGGGAAAGGATAATGTACTGGGAACTCCTCAGAAGAATCTGATTTGTGGTGAGGGGAGAGAGATAAAAGCTCATTTAGGAACGACATGAACATGCTGCGTAGGTAGCTGTTTATCAGTAAATATCTCCACTGAGATTAAGAAAAGCAGTAGCTTAATAAATTAAGTACTTCCTGGTATGGTTACTGTACTGGTAACTCCCCAAAAGAATCTGGATTGTGGTGAGGGAACAGAGAAAAGCTCATTTAGGACCTGCACTTACGAAGGGGTAGGCAGCTGTATATCAGGGAGTATCCCTTCTGAGAATAAAAACAGCTGGAGCTTGTTAAGGTAATTACACAGGGGAAAGGATAATGTACTGGGAACTCCTCAGAAGAATCTGATTTGTGGTGAGGGGAGAGAGATAAAAGCTCATTTAGGAACGACATGAACATGCTGCGAAGGTAGCTGTTTATCAGTAAATATCTCCACTGAGATTAAGAAAAGCAGTAGCTTAATAAATTAAGTACTTCCTGGTATGGTTACTGTACTGGTAACTCCCCAAAAGAATCTGGATTGTGGTGAGGGAACAGAGAAAAAAGCTCATTTAGGACCTGCACTTACGAAGGGGGTAGGCAGCTGTATATCAGGGAGTAAACTTCTGAGAATAAAAACAGCTGGAGCTTGTTAAGGTAATTACACAGGGAAAGGATAATGTACTGGGAACTCCTCAGAAGAATCTGATTTGTGGTGAGGGGAGAGAGATAAAAGCTCATTTAGGAACGACATGAACATGCTGCGTAGGTAGCTGTTTATCAGTAAATATCTCCACTGAGATTAAGAAAAGCAGTAGCTTAATAAATTAAGTACTTCCTGGTATGGTTACTGTACTGGTAACTCCCCAAAAGAATCTGGATTGTGGTGAGGGAACAGAGAAAAAAGCTCATTTAGGACTGCACTTACGAAGGGGGTAGGCAGCTGTATATCAGGGAGTATCCCTTCTGAGAAAAAAACAGCTGGAGCTTGTTAAGGTAATTACACAGGGGAAAGGATAATGTACTGGGAACTCCTCAGAAGAATCTGATTTGTGGTGAGGGGAGAGATAAAAGCTCATTTAGGAACGACATGAACATGCTGCGTAGGTAGCTGTTTATCAGTAAATATCTCCACTGAGATTAAGAAAAGCAGTAGCTTAATAAATTAAGTACTTCCTGGTATGGTTACTGTACTGGTAACTCCCCAAAAGAATCTGGATTGTGGTGAGGGAACAGAGAAAAAAGCTCATTTAGGACCTGCACTTACGAAGGGGGTAGGCAGCTGTATATCAGGGAGTAAACCTTCTGAGAATAAAAACAGCTGGAGCTTGTTAAGGTAATTACACAGGGGAAAGGATAATGTACTGGGAACTCCTCAGAAGAATCTGATTTGTGGTGAGGGGAGAGAGATAAAAGCTCATTTAGGAACGACATGAACATGCTGCGTAGGTAGCTGTTTATCAGTAAATATCTCCACTGAGATTAAGAAAAGCAGTAGCTTAATAAATTAAGTACTTCCTGGTATGGTTACTGTACTGGTAACTCCCCAAAAGAATCTGGATTGTGGTGAGGGAACAGAGAAAAAAGCTCATTTAGGACCTGCACTTACGAAGGGTAGGCAGCTGTATATCAGGGAGTAAACCTTCTGAGAATAAAAACAGCTGGAGCTTGTTAAGGTAATTACACAGGGGAAAGGATAATGTACTGGGAACTCCTCAGAAGAATCTGATTTGTGGTGAGGGGAGAGAGATAAAAGCTCATTTAGGAACGACATGAACATGCTGCGTAGGTAGCTGTTTATCAGTAAATATCTCCACTGAGATTAAGAAAAGCAGTAGCTTAATAAATTAAGTACTTCCTGGTATGGTTACTGTACTGGTAACTCCCCAAAAGAATCTGGATTGTGGTGAGGGAACAGAGAAAAAAGCTCATTTAGGACCTGCACTTACGAAGGGGTAGGCAGCTGTATATCAGGGAGTAAACCTTCTGAGAATAAAAACAGCTGGAGCTTGTTAAGGTAATTACACAGGGGAAAGGATAATGTACTGGGAACTCCTCAGAAGAATCTGATTTGTGGTGAGGGGAGAGAGATAAAAGCTCATTTAGGAACGACATGAACATGCTGCGTAGGTAGCTGTTTATCAGTAAATATCTCCACTGAGATTAAGAAAAGCAGTAGCTTAATAAATTAAGTACTTCCTGGTATGGTTACTGTACTGGTAACTCCCCAAAAGAATCTGGATTGTGGTGAGGGAACAGAGAAAAAAGCTCATTTAGGACCTGCACTTACGAAGGGGGTAGGCAGCTGTATATCAGGGAGTAAACCTTCTGAGAATAAAAACAGCTGGAGCTTGTTAAGGTAATTACACAGGGGAAAGGATAATGTACTGGGAACTCCTCAGAAGAATCTGATTTGTGGTGAGGGGAGAGAGATAAAAGCTCATTTAGGAACGACATGAACATGCTGCGTAGGTAGCTGTTTATCAGTAAATATCTCCACTGAGATTAAGAAAAGCAGTAGCTTAATAAATTAAGTACTTCCTGGTATGGTTACTGTACTGGTAACTCCCCAAAAGAATCTGGATTGTGGTGAGGGAACAGAGAAAAAAGCTCATTTAGGACCTGCACTTACGAAGGGGGTAGGCAGCTGTATATCAGGGAGTATCCCTTCTGAGAATAAAAACAGCTGGAGCTTGTTAAGGTAATTACACAGGGGAAAGGATAATGTACTGGGAACTCCTCAGAAGAATCTGATTTGTGGTGAGGGGAGAGAGATAAAAGCTCATTTAGGAACGACATGAACATGCTGCGTAGGTAGCTGTTTATCAGTAAATATCTCCACTGAGATTAAGAAAAGCAGTAGCTTAATAAATTAAGTACTTCCTGGTATGGTTACTGTACTGGTAACTCCCCAAAAGAATCTGGATTGTGGTGAGGGAACAGAGAAAAAAGCTCATTTAGGACCTGCACTTACGAAGGGGGTAGGCAGCTGTATATCAGGGAGTAAACCTTCTGAGAATAAAAACAGCTGGAGCTTGTTAAGGTAATTACACAGGGGAAAGGATAATGTACTGGGAACTCCTCAGAAGAATCTGATTTGTGGTGAGGGGAGAGAGATAAAAGCTCATTTAGGAACGACATGAACATGCTGCGTAGGTAGCTGTTTATCAGTAAATATCTCCACTGAGATTAAGAAAAGCAGTAGCTTAATAAATTAAGTACTTCCTGGTATGGTTACTGTACTGGTAACTCCCCAAAAGAATCTGGATTGTGGTGAGGGAACAGAGAAAAAAGCTCATTTAGGACCTGCACTTACGAAGGGGGTAGGCAGCTGTATATCAGGGAGTAAACCTTCTGAGAATAAAAACAGCTGGAGCTTGTTAAGGTAATTACACAGGGGAAAGGATAATGTACTGGGAACTCCTCAGAAGAATCTGATTTGTGGTGAGGGGAGAGAGATAAAAGCTCATTTAGGAACGACATGAACATGCTGCGTAGGTAGCTGTTTATCAGTAAATATCTCCACTGAGATTAAGAAAAGCAGTAGCTTAATAAATTAAGTACTTCCTGGTATGGTTACTGTACTGGTAACTCCCCAAAAGAATCTGGATTGTGGTGAGGGAACAGAGAAAAAAGCTCATTTAGGACCTGCACTTACGAAGGGTAGGCAGCTGTATATCAGGGAGTATCCCTTCTGAGAATAAAACAGCTGGAGCTTGTTAAGGTAATTACACAGGGGAAAGGATAATGTACTGGGAACTCCTCAGAAGAATCTGATTTGTGGTGAGGGGAGAGAGATAAAAGCTCATTTAGGAACGACATGAACATGCTGCGTAGGTAGCTGTTTATCAGTAAATATCTCCACTGAGATTAAGAAAAGCAGTAGCTTAATAAATTAAGTACTTCCTGGTATGGTTACTGTACTGGTAACTCCCCAAAAGAATCTGGATTGTGGTGAGGGAACAGAGAAAAAAGCTCATTTAGGACCTGCACTTACGAAGGGGGTAGGCAGCTGTATATCAGGGAGTAAACCTTCTGAGAATAAAAACAGCTGGAGCTTGTTAAGGTAATTACACAGGGGAAAGGATAATGTACTGGGAACTCCTCAGAAGAATCTGATTTGTGGTGAGGGGAGAGAGATAAAAGCTCATTTAGGAACGACATGAACATGCTGCGTAGGTAGCTGTTTATCAGTAAATATCTCCACTGAGATTAAGAAAAGCAGTAGCTTAATAAATTAAGTACTTCCTGGTATGGTTACTGTACTGGTAACTCCCCAAAAGAATCTGGATTGTGGTGAGGGAACAGAGAAAAAAGCTCATTTAGGACCTGCACTTACGAAGGGGGTAGGCAGCTGTATATCAGGGAGTAAACCTTCTGAGAATAAAAACAGCTGGAGCTTGTTAAGGTAATTACACAGGGGAAAGGATAATGTACTGGGAACTCCTCAGAAGAATCTGATTTGTGGTGAGGGGAGAGAGATAAAAGCTCATTTAGGAACGACATGAACATGCTGCGTAGGTAGCTGTTTATCAGTAAATATCTCCACTGAGATTAAGAAAAGCAGTAGCTTAATAAATTAAGTACTTCCTGGTATGGTTACTGTACTGGTAACTCCCCAAAAGAATCTGGATTGTGGTGAGGGAACAGAGAAAAAAGCTCATTTAGGAACCTGCACTTACGAAGGGGTAGGCAGCTGTATATCAGGGAGTATCCTTCTGAGAATAAAAACAGCTGGAGCTTGTTAAGGTAATTACACAGGGGAAAGGATAATGTACTGGGAACTCCTCAGAAGAATCTGATTTGTGGTGAGGGGAGAGAGATAAAAGCTCATTTAGGAACGACATGAACATGCTGCGTAGGTAGCTGTTTATCAGTAAATATCTCCACTGAGATTAAGAAAAGCAGTAGCTTAATAAATTAAGTACTTCCTGGTATGGTTACTGTACTGGTAACTCCCCAAAAGAATCTGGATTGTGGTGAGGGAACAGAGAAAAAAGCTCATTTAGGACTGCACTTACGAAGGGTAGGCAGCTGTATATCAGGGAGTAAACCTTCTGAGTTAAAAACAGCTGAGCTTGTTAAGGTAATTACACAGGGGAAAGGATAATGTACTGGAACTCCTCAGAAGAATCTGATTTGTGGTGAGGGGAGAGAGATAAAAGCTCATTTAGGAACGACATGAACATGCTGCGTAGGTAGCTGTTATCAGTAAATATCTCCACTGAGATTAAGAAAAGCAGTAGCTTAATAAATTAAGTACTTCCTGGTATGGTTACTGTACTGGTAACTCCCCAAAAGAATCTGGATTGTGGTGAGGGAACAGAGAAAAAAGCTCATTTAGGAACTGCACTTACGAAGGGGGTAGGCAGCTGTATATCAGGGAGTATCCCTTCTGAGAATAAAAACAGCTGGAGCTTGTTAAGGTAATTACACAGGGGAAAGGATATGTACTGGGAACTCCTCAGAAGAATCTGATTTGTGGTGAGGGGAGAGAGATAAAAGCTCATTTAGGAACGACATGAACATGCTGCGTAGGTAGCTGTTTATCAGTAAATATCTCCACTGAGATTAAGAAAAGCAGTAGCTTAATAAATTAAGTACTTCCTGGTATGGTTACTGTACTGGTAACTCCCAAAAGAATCTGGATTGTGGTGAGGGAACAGAGAAAAAAGCTCATTTAGGACTGCACTTACGAAGGGTAGGCAGCTGTATATCAGGGTAAACCTTCTGAGAATAAAAACAGCTGGAGCTTGTTAAGGTAATTACACAGGGGAAAGGATAATGTACTGGAACTCCTCAGAAGAATCTGATTTGTGGTGAGGGGGAGAGAAAAAGCTCATTTAGGAACGACATGAACATGCTGCATAGGTAGCTGTTTATCAGTAAATATCTTACTGAGATTAAGAAAAGCAGTAGCTTAATAAATTAAGTACTTCCTGGTATGGTTACTGTACTGGTAACTCCCCAAAAGAATCTGGATTGTGGTGAGGGAACAGAGAAAAAAGCTCATTTAGGACCTACACTTACAAGGGGGTAGGCAGCTGTATATCAGGGATAAACCTTCTGAGAATAAAAACAGCTGGAGCTTGTTAAGGTAATTACACAGGGGAAAGGATAATGTACTGGAACTCCCCAGAAGAATCTGATTTGTGGTGAGGGGAGAGAGATAAAAGCTCATTTAGGAACGACATGAACATGCTGCGTAGGTAGCTGTTATCAGTAAATATCTCCACTGAGATTAAGAAAAGCAGTAGCTTAATAAATTAAGTACTTCCTGGTATGGTTACTGTACTGGTAACTCCCCAAAAGAATCTGGATTGTGGTGAGGGAACAGAGAAAAAAGCTCATTTAGGACCTGCACTTACGAAGGGTAGGCAGCTGTATATCAGGGAGTATCCCTTCTGAGAATAAAAACAGCTGGAGCTTGTTAAGGTAATTACACAGGGGAAAGGATAATGTACTGGGAACTCCTCAGAAGAATCTGATTTGTGGTGAGGGGAGAGAGATAAAAGCTCATTTAGGAACGACATGAACATGCTGCGTAGGTAGCTGTTTATCAGTAAATATCTCCACTGAGATTAAGAAAAGCAGTAGCTTAATAAATTAAGTACTTCCTGGTATGGTTACTGTACTGGTAACTCCCCAAAAGAATCTGGATTGTGGTGAGGGAACAGAGAAAAAGCTCATTTAGGACCTGCACTTACGAAGGGTAGGCAGCTGTATATCAGGGAGTAAACCTTCTGAGAATAAAAACAGCTGGAGCTTGTTAAGGTAATTACACAGGGGAAAGGATAATGTACTGGAACTCCTCAGAAGAATCTGATTTGTGGTGAGGGGAGAGAGATAAAAGCTCATTTAGGAACGACATGAACATGCTGCATAGGTAGCTGTTTATCAGTAAATATCTCCACTGAGATTAAGAAAAGCAGTAGCTTAATAAATTAAGTACTTCCTGGTATGGTTACTGTACTGGTAACTCCCAAAAGAATCTGGATTGTGGTGAGGGAACAGAGAAAAAAGCTCATTTAGGACCTGCACTTACGAAGGGGTAGGCAGCTGTATATCAGGGAGTAAATCCTTCTGAGAATAAAAACAGCTGGAGCTTGTTAAGGTAATTACACAGGGGAAAGGATAATGTACTGGGAACTCCTCAGAAGAATCTGATTTGTGGTGAGGGGAGAGAGATAAAAGCTCATTTAGGAACGACATGAAATGCTGCGTAGGTAGCTGTTTATCAGTAAATATCTCCACTGAGATTAAGAAAAGCAGTAGCTTAATAAATTAAGTACTTCCTGGTATGGTTACTGTACTGGTAACTCCCCAAAAGAATCTGATTGTGGTGAGGGAACAGAGAAAAAAGCTCATTTAGGACCTGCACTTACGAAGGGGTAGGCAGCTGTATATCAGGGAGTATCCCTTCTGAGAATAAAAACAGCTGGAGCTTGTTAAGGTAATTACACAGGGGAAAGGATAATGTACTGGGAACTCCTCAGAAGAATCTGATTTGTGGTGAGGGGAGAGAATAAAAGCTCATTTAGGAACGACATGAACATGCTGCGTAGGTTAGCTGTTTATCAGTAAATATCTCCACTGAGATTAAGAAAAGCAGTAGCTTAATAAATTAAGTACTTCCTGGTATGGTTACTGTACTGGTAACTCCCCAAAAGAATCTGGATTGTGGTGAGGGAACAGAGAAAAAAGCTCATTTAGGACCTGCACTTACGAAGGGGGTAGGCAGCTGTATATCAGGGAGTAAACCTTCTGAGAATAAAAACAGCTGGAGCTTGTTAAGGTAATTACACAGGGGAAAGGATAATGTACTGGGAACTCCTCAGAAGAATCTGATTTGTGGTGAGGGGGAGAGATAAAAGCTCATTTAGGAACGACATGAACATGCTGCGTAGGTAGCTGTTTATCAGTAAATATCTCCACTGAGATTAAGAAAAGCAGTAGCTTAATAAATTAAGTACTTCCTGGTATGGTTACTGTACTGGTAACTCCCCAAAAGAATCTGGATTGTGGTGAGGGAACAGAGAAAAAAGCTCATTTAGGACCTGCACTTACGAAGGGGTAGGCAGCTGTATATCAGGGAGTAAACCTTCTGAGAATAAAAACAGCTGGAGCTTGTTAAGGTAATTACACAGGGGAAAGGATAATGTACTGGGAACTCCTCAGAAGAATCTGATTTGTGGTGAGGGGAGAGAGATAAAAGCTCATTTAAGAACGACATGAACATGCTGCGTAGGTAGCTGTTTATCAGTAAATATCTCCACTGAGATTAAGAAAAGCAGTAGCTTAATAAATTAAGTACTTCCTGGTATGGTTACTGTACTGGTAACTCCCCAAAAGAATCTGGATTGTGGTGAGGGAACAGAGAAAAAAGCTCATTTAGGACCTGCACTTACGAAGGGTAGGCAGCTGTATATCAGGGAGTAAACCTTCTGAGAATAAAAACAGCTGGAGCTTGTTAAGGTAATTACACAGGGGAAAGGATAATGTACTGGGAACTCCTCAGAAGAATCTGATTTGTGGTGAGGGGAGAGAGATAAAAGCTCATTTAAGAACGACATGAACATGCTGCGTAGGTAGCTGTTTATCAGTAAATATCTCCACTGAGATTAAGAAAAGCAGTAGCATAATAAATATTAAGTACTTCCTGGTATGGTTACTGTACTGGTAACTGACCAAAAGAATCTGATTGTGGTGAGGGAACAGAGAAAAAAGCTCATTTAGGACCTGCACTTACGAAGGGGTAGGCAGCTGTATATCAGGGAGTAAACCTTCTGAGAATAAAAACAGCTGGAGCTTGTTAAGGTAATTACACAGGGGAAAGGATAATGTACTGGGAACTCCTCAGAAGAATCTGATTTGTGGTGAGGGGAGAGAGATAAAAGCTCATTTAGGAACGACATGAACATGCTGCATAGGTAGCTGTTTATCAGTAAATATCTCCACTGAGATTAAGAAAAGCAGTAGCTTAATAAATTAAGTACTTCCTGGTATGGTTACTGTACTGGTAACTCCCCAAAAGAATCTGGATTGTGGTGAGGGAACAGAGAAAAAAGCTCATTTAGGACCTGCACTTACGAAGGGGGTAGGCAGCTGTATATCAGGGAGTAAACCTTCTGAGAATAAAAACAGCTGGAGCTTGTTAAGGTAATTACACAGGGGAAAGGATAATGTACTGGGAACTCCTCAGAAGAATCTGATTTGTGGTGAGGGGAGAGAGATAAAAGCTCATTTAGGAACGACATGAACATGCTGCGTAGGTAGCTGTTTATCAGTAAATATCTCCACTGAGATTAAGAAAAGCAGTAGCTTAATAAATTAAGTACTTCCTGGTATGGTTACTGTACTGGTAACTCCCCAAAAGAATCTGGATTGTGGTGAGGGAACAGAGAAAAAAGCTCATTTAGGACTGCACTTACGAAGGGGGTAGGCAGCTGTATATCAGGGAGTAAACCTTCTGAGAATAAAAACAGCTGGAGCTTGTTAAGGTAATTACACAGGGGAAAGGATAATGTACTGGGAACTCCTCAGAAGAATCTGATTTGTGGTGAGGGGAGAGAGATAAAAGCTCATTTAGGAACGACATGAACATGCTGCGTAGGTAGCTGTTTATCAGTAAATATCTCCACTGAGATTAAGAAAAGCAGTAGCTTAATAAATTAAGTACTTCCTGGTATGGTTACTGTACTGGTAACTCCCCAAAAGAATCTGGATTGTGGTGAGGGAACAGAGAAAAAAGCTCATTTAGGACCTGCACTTACGAAGGGGGTAGGCAGCTGTATATCAGGGAGTAAACCTTCTGAGAATAAAAACAGCTGGAGCTTGTTAAGGTAATTACACAGGGGAAAGGATAATGTACTGGGAACTCCTCAGAAGAATCTGATTTGTGGTGAGGGGAGAGAGATAAAAGCTCATTTAGGAACGACATGAACATGCTGCGTAGTAGCTGTTTATCAGTAAATATCTCCACTGAGATTAAGAAAAGCAGTAGCTTAATAAATTAAGTACTTCCTGGTATGGTTACTGTACTAACTCCCCAAAAGAATCTGGATTGTGGTGAGGGAACAGAGAAAAAAGCTCATTTAGGACCTGCACTTACGAAGGGTTAGGCAGCTGTATATCAGGGAGTAAACCTTCTGAGAATAAAAACAGCTGGAGCTTCTTAAGGTAATTACACAGGGGAAAGGATAATGTACTGGGAACTCCTCAGAAGAATCTGATTTGTGGTGAGGGGAGAGAGATAAAAGCTCATTTAGGAACGACATGAACATGCTGCATAGGTAGCTGTTTATCAGTAAATATCTCCACTGAGATTAAGAAAAGCAGTAGCTTAATAAATTAAGTACTTCCTGGTATGGTTACTGTACTGGTAACTCCCCAAAAGAATCTGGATTGTGGTGAGGGAACAGAGAAAAAAGCTCATTTAGGACCTGCACTTACATGGGTAGGTAGCTGTATATCAGTAAATACCTTCTGAGATAAAAACAGCTAGCTTAAGGTAATTACACAGGGGAAAGGATATGTACTGGAACTCCCAAAAGAATCTGATTTGTGGTGAGGGGAGAGAGATAAAAGCTCATTTAGGAACGACATGAACATGGGTAGGTAGCTGTTTATCAGTAATATCTCCACTGAGATTAAAAAAGCAGTAGCTTAATGTTAAGTACTTCCTGGTATGGTTACTGTACTGGTAACTCCCAAAGAATCTGATTTGTGGTGAGGGAACAGAGAGAAAAAGCTCATTTAGGACCTGCACACGAAATGGGTAGGCAGCTGTATATCAGTAAATATTCCACTGAGAATAAAAAACAGCTGGAGCTTGTTAAGGTAATTACACAGGGGTATGGATAATGTACTGGAACTCCTCAGAAGAATCTGATTGTGGTGAGGGGAGAGAGATAAAAGCTCATTTAGGAACGACATGAAATGCTGCGTAGGTAGCTGTTTATCAGTAATACCACTGAGATTAAGAAAACAGTAGCTTAATAAATTAAGTACTTCCAGGGGTATGGTTACTGTACTGGTAACTCCCAAAAGAATCTGGATTGTGGTGAGGGAACAGAGAGAAAAAGCTCATTTAGGACGACTTACGAAATGGGTAGGTAGCTGTATATCAGAGTATCTCCTTCTGAGATATAAATAGCTGGAGCTTGTTAAGGTAATTACACTGGAATGGATACTGTACTGGAACTCCTCAGAAGAATCTGATTTGTGGTGAGGGGAGAGACAGAAAAAGCTCATTTAGGACCTGCACTTACGAAGGGGTGCTGTATATCAGTAAAACCTTCTGAGAATAAAAACAGCTGGAGCTTGTTAAGGTAATTACACAGGGGAAAGGATAATGTACGGGAACTCCTCAGAAGAATCTGATTTGTGGTGAGGGGAGAGAGATAAAAGCTCATTTAGGAACCTGCACTTACGAAGGGGGTAGGCAGCTGTTTATCAGTAAATATCTCCACTGAGATTAAGAAAAGCAGTAGCTTAATAAATTAAGTACTTCCTGGTATGGTTACTGTACTGGAACTCCCCAAAAGAATCTGGATTGTGGTGAGGGAACAGAGAAAAAAGCTCATTTAGGACCTGCACTTACGAAGGGGGTAGGCAGCTGTATATCAGGGAGTAAACCTTCTGAGATTAAGAAAACAGCTGGAGCTTGTTAAGGTATTACACAGGGGAAAGGATACTGTACTGGGAACTCCTCAGAAGAATCTGATTGTGTGAGGGAACATAGAAAAAAGCTCATTTAGGAACGACATGAACATGCTGCGTAGGTAGCTGTTTATCAGGGAGTAAACCTTCTGAGATTAAAAAAGCAGTAGCTTAATAAATTAAGTATTACCTGGTATGGTTACTGTACTGGTAACTCCCAAAAGAATCTGATTGTGGTGAGGGGAACAGAGAAAAAAGCTCATTTAGGACGACATGAACATGCAGCATAGGTAGCTGTATATCAGTAAATATCTCCTTCTGAGGAATAAAAACAGTAGCTTAATGTTAAGGTAATTACACTGGAAAGGATAATGTACTGGGAACTCCTCAAAAGAATCTGGATTGTGGTGAGGGGAGAGAATAAAAGCTCATTTAGGACCGACATGAACATGCTGCGTAGGTAGCTGTTTATCAGTAAATATCTCTGAGATTAAGAAAAGCAGTAGCTTCTTAAGGTAATTACACTGGTATGGTTACTGTACTGGAACTCCCAAAAGAATCTGGATTGTGGTGAGGGAGAGAGAAAAAGCTCATTTAGGACTGCACTTACGAAGGGGGTAGGCAGCTGTATATCAGGGAGTAAACCTTCTGAGAATAAAAAACAGCTGGATTGTTAAGGTAATTACACAGGGGAAAGGATAATGTACTGGGAACTCCTCAGAAGAATCTGATTTGTGGTGAGGGTAGAGAAAAAAGCTCATTTAGGACCGACATGAACATGCTGCGTAGGTAGCCGTTTATCAGTAAATATCTCCACTGAGATTAAGAAAAGCAGTAGCTTAATAAATTAAGTACTTCCTGGTATGGATATGTACTGGTAACTCCCCAAAAGAATCTGATTTGTGGTGAGGGAGAGAGATAAAAGCTCATTTAGGACCTGCACTTATGCGATAGGTAGCATGTTATATCAGGGAGTAAATCTCTGAGAATAAAAACAGCTGGAGCTTTGTTAAGGTAATTACACAGGGGAAAGGATAATGTACTGGGAACTCCTCAGAAGAATCTGATTTGTGGTGAGGGGACAGAGAAAAAAGCTCATTTAGGAAACATGAACATGGGTAGGTAGCTGTTTATCAGTAAATATCTCCACTGAGATTAAGAAAAGCACTAGCTTGTTAAGGTAATTACACTGGTATGGATACTGTACTGGTAACTCCCCAAAGAATCTGGATTGTGGTGAGGGAACAGAGAAAAAAGCTCATTTAGGAACGACATGAACATGCTGCGTAGGTAGCTGTTATCAGTAAATATCTCCACTGAGATTAAGAAAAGCAGTAGCTTAATAAATTAAGTACTTCCTGGTATGGATACTGTACTGGTAACTCCCCAAAAGAATCTGGATTGTGGTGAGGGAACAGAGAAAAATGCTCATTTAGGACCTGCACTTACGAAGGGGTAGGCAGCTGTATATCAGGGAGTAAACCTTCTGAGAATAAAAACAGCTGGAGCTTGTTAAGGTAATTACACAGGGGAAAGGATAATGTACTGGGAACTCCTCAGAAGAATCTGATTTGTGGTGAGGAGAGAGAAAAAGCTCATTTACGACATGAACATGCTGCGTAGGTAGGCTGTTTATCAGTAAATATCTCCTGAGATTAAGAAAAGCAGTAGCTTAATAAATTAAGTATTCCTGGTATGGATACTGTACTGTAACTCCTCAAAAGAATCTGGATTGTGGTGAGGGAACAGAGAAAAAAGCTCATTTAGGACTGCACTTACGAATGGGTAGGCAGCTGTATATCAGGGAGTAAACCTTCTGAGATAAAAACAGCTAGCTTTGTTAAGGTAATTACACAGGGGAAAGGATAATGTACTGGAACTCCTCAGAAGAATCTGATTTGTGGTGAGGGGAGAGAGAAAAAGCTCATTTAGGAACGACATGAACATGCTGGTAGGTAGCTGTTTATCAGTAAATATCTCCACTGAGATTAAGAAAAGCAGTAGCTAATAAATTAAGTACTTCCTGGTATGGTTACTGTACTGGTAACTCAAAAGAATCTGATTGTGGTGAGGGAACAGAGAAAAAAGCTCATTTAGGACCTGCACTTACGAAGGGGTAGGCAGCTGTATATCAGGGAGTAAATATTCTGAGAATAAAAACAGTGGAGCTTGTTAAGGTAATTACACAGGGGAAAGGATAATGTACTGGGAACTCCTCAGAAGAATCTGATTGTGGTGAGGGGAGAGAGATAAAAGCTCATTTAGGAACGACATGAACATGCTGCGTAGGTAGCTGTTTATCAGTAAATATCTGACTGAATTAAGAAAACAGTAGCTTGTTAAGTACTTCCTGGTATGGTTACTGTACTGGTAACTCCCCAAAAGAATCTGGATTGTGGTGAGGGAACAGAGAAAAAAGCTCATTTAGGACCTGCACTTACGAATGGCGGGTAGGCAGCTGTATATCAGGGAGTAAAACCTTCTGAATAAGAAAAGCAGCTGGAGCTTGTTAAGGTAATTACAAGGGGAAAGGATAATGTACTGGAACTCCTCAGAAGAATCTGATTTGTGGTGAGGGGAGAGAGATAAAAGCTCATTTAGGAACGACATGAACATGCTGCGAAGGTAGCAGTTTTATCAGTAAATATCTCCACTGAGATTAAGAAAAGCAGTAGCTTAATAAGGTATTCCTGGTATGGTTACTGTACTGGTAACTCCCAAAAGAATCTGGATTGTGGTGAGGGAAGAGAGAAAAAAGCTCATTTAGGACTGCACTTACGAATGGGTAGGTAGCTGTATATCAGGGTAAATATCTCCTTCTGAGAATAAAAACAGCTGGAGCTTGTTAAGGTAATTACACAGGGGAAATGGATAATGTACTGGAACTCCCCAAGAATCTGATTTGTGGTGAGGGGAGAGAGATAAAAGCTCATTTAGGAACGACTTACATGCTGCGTAGGTAGCTGTTATCAGTAAATATCTCCACTGAGATTAAGAAAAACAGTAGCTTAATAAATTAAGTATAATTCCTGGATACTGTACTGGTAACCCCAAAAGAATCTGGATTTGTGGTGAACAGAGAATAAAGCTCATTTAGGACCTGCACTTACGAATGGCGTAGGCAGCTGTATATCAGGGTAAATATCTCCTTCTGAGATAAAAAACAGTGGAGCTTGTTAAGGTAATTACACTGGTATGGATAATGTACTGGAACTCCCCAAAAGAATCTGATTTGTGGTGAGGGAGAGAGATAAAAGCTCATTTAGGAACGACATGAACATGGCGTAGGTAGCTGTTATCAGTAAATATCTTCTGAGATTAAGAAAAGCAGTAGCTAATAAATTAAGTACTTCCTGGTATGGTTACTAATGTACTGGAACTCAAAAGTATCTGGATTGTGGTGAGGGAACAGAGAAAAAAGCTCATTTAGGAACCTGCACTTATGAATGGGTAGGCAGCTGTATATCAGAGTATCTCCACTGAATAAAAAACAGCTGGAGCTTAAATTAAGGTAATTACACAGGGGAAAGGATAATGTACTGGAACTCCTCAGAAGAATCTGATTTGTGGTGAGGGGAGAGAGATAAAAGCTCATTTAGGAACGACATGAAATGCTGCATAGGTAGCTGTTTATCAGTAAATATCTCCACTGAGATTAAGAAAAGCAGTAGCTTAATAAATTAAGTACTTCCTGGTATGGATACTGTACTGGGAACTCCCAAAAGAATCTGATTGTGGTGAGGGAACAGAGAAAAAGCTCATTTAGGCCGACATGAACATGCTGCGTAGGTAGCTGTTTATCAGTAAATATCTCCACTGAGATTAAGAAAAGCAGTAGCTTGTTAAGTAATTACACTGGTATGGTTACTGTACTGGTAACTCCCAAAAGAATCTGGATTGTGGTGAGGGAACAGAGAAAAAAGCTCATTTAGGACCTGCACTTACGAAGGGGGTAGGCAGCTGTATATCAGGGAGTAATATTCCACTGAGAATAAAAACAGCTGGAGTTTGTTAAGGTAATTACACAGGGGAAAGGATAATGTACTGGGAACTCCTCAGAAGAATCTGATTTGTGGTGAGGGGACAGAGAAAAAAGCTCATTTAGGAACGACATGAACATGCTGCGTAGGTAGCTGTTTATCAGTAAATATCTCCACTGAGATTAAGAAAAGCACTAGCTTAATAAATTACGTACTTCCTGGTATGGTTACTGTACTGGTAACTCCCCAAAAGAATCTGGATTGTGGTGAGGGAGAGAGATAAAAGCTCATTTAGGTCCTGAACTTACGAAGGGGGTAAGCTGTATATCAGGGAGTAAACCTTCTGAGAATAAAAACAGCTGGAGCTTAAATTAAGTAATTCACAGGGGAAAGGATAATGTACTGCGAACTCCTCAGAAGAATCTGATTTGTGGTGAGGAGAGAGATAAATGCTCATTTAAGAACGACATGAACATGCTGCGTAGGTAGCTGTTTATCAGTAAATATCTCCACTGAGAATAAGAAAAGCAGTTGTTAATAAATTAAGTACTTCCTGGTATGGTTACTGTACTGGTAACTCCCCAAAAGAATCTGGATTGTGGTGAGGAAACAGAGAAAATAGCTCATTTAGGACCTGCACTTACGAAGGGGGTAGGCAACTGTATATCAGGGAGTAAACCTTCTGAGAATAAAAACAGCTGGAGCTTGTTAAGGTAATTACATAGGGGAAAGGATAATGTACCGGGAACTCCTCAGAAGAATCTGATTTGTGGTGAGGGGAGAGAGATAAAAGCTCATTTAGGAACGACATGAACATGCTGCGTAGGTAGCTGTTTATCAGTAAATATCTCCACTGAGATTAAGAAAAGCAGTAGCTTAATAAATTAAGTACTTCCTGGTATGGTTACTGTACTGGTAACTCCCCAAAAGAATCTGGATTGTGGTGAGGGAACAGAGAAAAAAGCTCATTTAGGACCTGACATTACGAAGGGGGTAGGCAGCTGTATATCAGTAAATATCCCTTCTGAGATAAAAACAGCTGGAGCTTGTTAAGGTAACTTACACAGGGGAAAGGATAATGTACTGGGAACTCCTAAGAAGAATCTGATTTGTGGTGAGGGGAAAGAGAATAAAAGCTCATTTAGGCCGACATGAACATGCTGCGTAGGTAGCTGTTTATCAGTAAATATCTCCACTGAGATTAAGAAAAGCAGTAGCTTAATAAATTAAGTACTTCCTGGTATGGTTACTGTACTGGTAACTCCCCAAAAGAATCTGATTGTGGTGAGGGAACAGAGAAAAAAGCTCATTTAGGACCTGCACTTACGAAGGGGGTAGGCAGCTGTATATCAGTAAATATCTCCACTGAATAAAAACAGCTGGAGCTTTGTTAAGGTAATTACACAGGGGAAAGGATAATGTACTGGGAACTCCTCAGAAGAATCTGGATTTGTGGTGAGGGGACAGAGATAAAAGCTCATTTAGGACGACATGAACATGCTGCGTAGGTAGCTGTTTATCAGTAAATATCTCCACTGAGATTAAGAAAAGCAGTAGCTTAATAAATTACAAGTAGGTATGTACTGGGTAACTCCCAAAAGAATCTGGATTGTGGTGAGGGAACAGAGAGAAAAAGCTCATTTAGGAATTACGAAGGGGTAGGCAGCTGTATATCAGGGAGTAAATTTCTGAGAATAAAAACAGCTGGAGCTTGTTAAGGTAATTACACAGGGGAAAGGATAATGTACTGGGAACTCCTCAGAAGAATCTGATTTGTGGTGAAGGGAGAGAGATAAAAGCTCATTTAGAACGACATGAACATGCTGCGTAGGTTGCTGTTTATCAGTAAATATGTCCACTGAGATTAAGAAAAGCAGTAGCTTAATAAATTAAGTACTTCCTGGTATGGTTACTGTACTGGTAACCCCAAAAGAATCTGGATTGTGGTGAGGGAACAGAGAAAAAAGCTCATTTAGGACCTGCACTTACGAAGGGGGTAGGCTGTATATCAGGGAGTAAATTCTGAGAATAAAAACAGCTGGAGCTTGTTAAGGTAATTACATAGGGGAAAGGATAATGTACTGTGAACTCCTCAGAAGAATCTGATTTGTGGTGAGGGGAGAGAGATAAAAGCTCATTTAGGAACGACATGAACATGCTGCGTAGGTAGCTGTTTATCAGTAAATATCTCCACTGAGATTAAGAAAAGCAGTAGCTTAATAAATTAAGTAATTACCTGGTATGGTTACTGTACTGGTAACTCCCCAAAGAATCTGGATTGTGGTGAGGGAACAGAGAAAAAAGCTCATTTAGGACTGCACTTACGAAGGGGGTAGGCAGCTGTATATCAGGGAGTAAACCTTCTGAGAATAAAAACAGCTGGAGCTTGTTAAGTAATTACACAGGGGAAAGGATAATGTACTGGGAACTCATCAGAAGAATCTGATTTGTGGTGAGGGGAGAGAGATAAAAGCTCATTTGGAACGACATGAATGCTGCGTAGGTAGCTGTTTATCAGTAATATCTCCACTGAGATTAAGAAAAGCAGTACCTTAATAAATTAAGTACTTCCTGGTATGGTTACTGTACTGGTAACTCCCCAAAAGAATCTGGATTGTGGTGAGGGAACAGAGAGAAAAAGCTCATTTAGGACCTGCACTTACGAAGGGGGTAGGCAGCTGTATATCAGGGAGTAAACCTTCTGAGAATAAAAACAGCTGGAGCTTGTTAAGGTAATTACACAGGGGAAATGATAATGTACTGGGAACTCCTCAGAAGAATCTGATTTGTGGTGAGGGTAGAGAGAAAAGCTCATTTAGCAACGACATGAACATGCTGCGTTAGGTAGCTGTTTATCAGTAAATATCTCCACTGAGATTAAGAAAAGCAGTAGCTTAATAAATTAAGTACTTCCTGGTATGGTTACTGTACTGGTAACTCCCCAAAAGAATCTGGATTGTGGTGAGGGAACAGAGAAAAAAGCTCATTTAGGACCTGCACTTACGAAGGGTAGGTAGCTGTTGTATATCAGGGAGTAAACCTTCTGAGAATAAAAAAGCAGTTGTTAAGGTAATTACACAGGGGAAAGGATAATGTACTGGGAACTCCTCAGAAGAATCTGATTTGTGGTGAGGGGAGAGAGAAAAAAGCTCATTTAGGAACGACATGAACATGCTGCGTAGGTAGCTGTTTATCAGTAAATATCTCCACTGAGATTAAGAAAAGCACTAGCTTAATATTACGTACTGGTAGGTTTACTGTACTGGTAACTCCCCAAAAGAATCTGGATTGTGGTGAGGGAACAGAGAAAAAAGCTCATTTAGAACTTGACATGACAGGGGGTAGGCAGCTGTATATCAGGGAGTAAACCTTCTGAGAATAAAAACAGCTGGAGCTTGTTAAGTAATTACACAGGGGAAATGGATAATGTACTGGAACTCCTCAGAAGAATCTGATTTGTGGTGAGGGGAGAGAGATAAATGCTCATTTAGAACGACATGAACATGCTGGTAGGTAGCTGTTTATCAGTAAATATCTCCACTGAGATTAAGAAAAGCAGTAGCTTAATAAATTAAGTACTTCCTGGTATGGTTACTGTACTGGTAACTCCCCAAAAGAATCTGGATTGTGGTGAGGGAACAGAGAAAAAAGCTCATTTAGGACCTGCACTTACGAAGGGGGTAGGCAGCTGTATATCAGGGAGTAAACCTTCTGAGAAAAAAAGCAGCTGGAGCTAATGTTAAGGTACTACACAGGGGAAAGGATAATGTACTGGGAACTCATCAGAAGAATCTGATTTGTGGTGAGGGGAGAGAAAAAAGCTCATTTAGGAACGACATGAACATGCTGCGTAGGTAGCTGTTTATCAGTAAATATCTCCACTGAGATTAAGAAAAGCAGTAGCTTAATAAATTACCTGGTATGGTTACTGTACTGGTAACTCCCCAAAAGAATCTGGATTGTGGTGAGGGAACAGAGAAAAAAGCTCATTTAGGAACTGCACTTACGAAGGGTGTAGGCAGCTGTATATCAGGGAGTAAACCTTCTGAGAATAAAAACAGCTGGAGCTTGTTAAGTAATTACACAGGGGAAATGGATAATGTACTGGAACTCCTCAGAAGAATCTGATTTGTGGTGAGGGAGAGAGATAAAGCTCATTTAAGCGACACAGAACATGCTGCGTAGGTAGCTGTTTATCAGTAAATATCTCCACTGAGATTAAGAAAAGCAGTAGCTTAATAAATTAAGTACTTCCTGGTATGGTTACTGTACTGGTAACTCCCCAAAAGAATCTGGATTGTGGTGAGGGAACAGAGAAAAAAGCTCATTTAGGACCTGCACTTACGAAGGGGGTAGGCAGCTGTATATCAGGGAGTAATATCCCTGAGAATAAAAACAGCTGGAGCTTGTTAAGGTAATTACACAGGGGAAAGGATAATGTACTGGGAACTCCTCAGAAGAATCTGATTTGTGGTGAGGGGAGAGAGAAAAAAGCTCATTTAGGACGACATGAACATGCTGCGTAGGTAGCTGTTTATCAGTAAATATCTCCACTGAGATTAAGAAAAGCACTAGCTTAATAAATTACTGGTATGGTTACTGTACTGGTAACTCCCCAAAAGAATCTGGATTGTGGTGAGGGAACAGAGAAAAAAGCTCATTTAGGTCCTGAACTTACGAAGGGGGTAGGCTGCTGTATATCAGGGAGTAAACCTTCTGAGAATAAAAACAGCTGGAGCTTGTTAAGGTAATTACACAGGGGAAAGGATAATGTACTGGGAACTCCTCAGAAGAATCTGATTTGTGGTGAGGGGAGAGAGATAAAAGCTCATTTAGGAACGACATGAACATGCTGTAGGTAGTTGTTTATCAGTAAATATCTCCACTGAGATTAAGAAAAGCAGTAGCTTAATAAATTAAGTACTTCCTGGTATGGTTACTGTACTGGTAACTCCCCAAAAGAATCTGGATTGTGGTGAGGGAACAGAGAAAAAAGCTCATTTAGGACCTGCACTTACGAAGGCGTTAGGCAGCTGTATATCAGGGAGTAAACCTTCTGAGAATAAAAACAGCTGGAGCTTGTTAAGGTAATTACACAGGGGAAAGGATAATGTACTGGGAACTCATCAGAAGAATCTGATTTGTGGTGAGGGGAGAGAGATAAAAGCTCATTTATGAACGACATGAACATGCTGCTTAGGTAGCTGTTTATCAGTAAATATCTCCACTGAGATTAAGAAAAGCAGTAGCTTAATGAATTAAGTACTTCCTGGTATGGATACTGTACTGGTAACTCCCCAAAATAATCTGGATTGTGGTGAGGGAACAGAGAAAAAAGCTCATTTAGGACCTGCACTTATGAAGGGGATAAGCAAGTGTATATCAGGGAGTAAACCTTCTGAGAATAAAAACAGGTGGTGCTTGTTAAGGTAATTACACAGGGGAAAGGATAATGTACTGGGAACTCCTCAGAAGAATCTGATTTGTGGTGAGGGGAGAGAGATAAAAGCGCATTTAGGAACGACATGAACATGCTGCGTAGGTAGCTGTTTATCAGTAAATATCTCCACTGAGATTAAGAAAAGCACTAGCTTAATAAATTACGTACTTCCTGGTATGGTTACTGTACTGGTAACTCCCCAAAAGAATCTGGATTGTGGTGAGGGAACAGAGAAAAAAGCTCATTTAGGAACGACATGAACGTGCTGCGTAGGTAGCTGTTTATGAGTAAATATCTCCACTGAGATTAAGAAAAGCAGTAGCTTAATAAATTAAGTACTTCCTGGTATGGATACTGTACTGGTAACTCCCCAAAATAATCTGGATTGTGGTGAGGGAACAGAGAAAAAAGCTCATTTAGGACCTGCACTTACGAAGGGGGTAAGCAGCTGTATATCAGGGAGTAAACCTTCTGAGAATAAAAACAGCTGGAGCTTGTTAAGGTAATTACACAGGGGAAAGGATAATGTACTGGGAATTCCTCAGAAGAATCTGATTTGTGGTGAGGGGAAGAGATAAAAGCTCATTTAGGAACGACATGAACATGCTGCGTAGGTATCTGTTTATCAGTAAATATCTCCACTGAGATTAAGAAAAGCAGTAGCTTAATAAATTAAGTATATCCTGGTATGGTTACTGTACTGGTAACTTCCCAAAAGAATCTGGATTGTGGTGAGTGAACAGAGAAAAAAGCTCATTTAGGACCTGTAATTACGAAGGGGGTAGGCAGCTGTATATCAGGGAGTATCCCTTCTGGGAATAAAAACAGCTGGAGCTTGTTAAGGTAACTACACAGGGGAAAGGATAATGTACTGGGAATTCCTAAGAAGAATCTGATTTGTGGTGAGGGGAGAGAGATAAAAGCTCATTTAGCAACGACATGAACATGCTGCGTAGGTAGCTGTTTATCAGTAAATATCTCCACTGAGATTAAGAAAAGCAGTAGCTTAATAAATTAAGTACTTCCTGGTATGGTTACTGGACTGGTAACTCCCCAAAAGAATCTTGATTGTGGTGAGGGAACAGAGAAAAAAGCTCATTTAGGACCTGCACTTAAATGGTAGGCAGCTGTTATCAGGGAGTAAACCTTCTGATAATAAAAACAGCTGGAGCTTGTTAAGGTAATTACACAGGGGAAAGGATAATGTACTGGGAACTCCTCAGAAGAATCTGATTTGTGGTGAGGGGAGAGAGATAAAAGCTCATTTAGGAACGACATGAACATGCTGCGTAGGTAGCTGTTTATCAGTAAATATCTCCACTGAGATTAAGAAAAGCAGTAGCTTAATAAATTAAGTACTTCCTGGTATCGTTACTGTATTGGTAACTCCCCAAAAGAATCTGGATTGTGGTGAGGGAACAGAGAAAAAAGCTCATTTAGGACCTGCAATTACGAAGGGGTAGGCAGCTGTATATCAGGGAGTAAACTTTCTGAGAATAAAAACAGCTGGAGCTTGTTAAGGTAATTACACAGGGGAAAGGATAATGTACTGGGAACTCCTCAGAAGAATCTGATTTGTGGTGAAGGGAGAGAGATAAAAGCTCATTTAAGAACGACATGAACATGCTGCGTAGGTTGCTGTTTATCAGTAAATATGTCCACTGAGATTAAGAAAAGCAGTAGCTTAATAAATTAAGTACTTCCTGGTATGGTTACTGTACTGGTAACGCCCCAAAAGAATCTGGATTGTGGTGAGGGAACAGAGAAAAAATCTCATTTAGGACCTGCACTTACGAAGGGGGTAGGCAACTGTATATCAGGGAGTAAACCTTCTGAGAATAAAAACAGCTGGAGCTTGTTAAGGTAATTACATAGGGGAAAGGATAATGTACTGTGAACTCCTCAGAAGAATCTGATTTGTGGTGAGGGGAGAGAAAAAAGCTCATTTAGGAACGACATGAACATGCTGCGTAGGTAGCTTTTATCAGTAAATATCTCCACTGAGATTAAGAAAAGCAGTAGCTTAATAAATTAAGTACTTCCTGGTATGGTTACTGTACTGGTAACTCCCCAAAAGAATCTGGATTGTGGTGAGGGAACAGAGAAAAAAGCTCATTTAGGACCTGCACTTACGAAGGGGGTAGGCAGCTGTATATCAGGGAGTAAACCTTCTGAGAATAAAAACAGCTGGAGCTTGTTAAGGTAATTACACAGGGGAAAGGATAATGTACTGGGAACTCATCAGAAGTATCTGATTTGTGGTGAGGGGAGAGAGATAAAAGCTCATATTGGAACGACATGAACATGCTGCGTAGGTAGCTGTTTATCAGTAAATATCTCCACTGAGATTAAGAAAAGCAGTACCTTAATAAATTAAGTACTTCCTGGTATGGTTACTGTACTGGTAACTCCCCAAAAGAATCTGGATTGTGGTGAGGGAACAGAGAAAAAAAGATCATTTAGGACCTGCACTTACGAAGGGGGTAGGCAGCTGTATATCAGGGAGTAAACCTTCTGAGAATAAAAACAGCTGGAGCTTGTTAAGGTAATTACACAGGGGAAATGATAATGTACTGGGAAGTCCTCAGAAGAATCTGATTTGTGGTGAGGGTAGAGAGATATAAGCTCATTTAGCAACGACATGAACATGCTGCGTTGGTAGCCGTTTATCAGTAAATATCTCCACTGAGATTAAGAAAAGCAGTAGCTTAATAAATTAAGTACTTCCTGGTATGGTTACTGTACTGGTAACTCCCCAAAAGAATCTGGATTGTGGTGAGGGAACAGAGAAAAAAGCTCATTTAGGACCTGCACTTACGAAGGGGGTAGGCAGTTGTATATCAGGGAGTATCGATTCTGAGAATAAAAACAGCTGGAGGTTGTTAAGGTAATTACACAGGGAAAGGATAATGTACTGGGAACTCCTCAGAAGAATCTGATTTGTGGTGAGGGGAGAGAGAAAAAAGCTCATTTAGGAACGACATGAACATGCTGCGTAGGTAGCTGTTTATCAGTAAATATCTCCACTGAGATTAAGAAAAGCACTAGCTTAATAAATTACGTACTTCCTGGTATGGTTACTGTACTGGTAACTCCCCAAAAGAATCTGGATTGTGGTGAGGGAACAGAGAAAAAAGCTCATTTAGGTCCTGAACTTACGAAGGGGGTAGGCTGCTGTATATCAGGGAGTAAACCTTCTGAGAATAAAAACAGCTGGAGCTTGTTAAGATAATTACACAGGGGAAAGGATAATGTACTGCGAACTCCTCAGAAGAATCTGATTTGTGGTGAGGGGAGAGAGATAAATGCTCATTTAAGAACGACATGAACATGCTGCGTAGGTAGCTGTTTATCAGTAAATATCTCCACTGAGATTAAGAAAAGCAGTATCTTAATAAATTAAGTACTTCCTGGTATGGTTACTGTACTGGTAACTCCCCAAAAGAATCTGGATTGTGGTGAGGAAACAGAGAAAATAGCTCATTTAGGACCTGCACTTACGAAGGGGGTAGGCAACTGTATATCAGGGAGTAAACCTTCTGAGAATAAAAACAGCTGGAGCTTGTTAAGGTAATTACATAGGGGAAAGGATAATGTACCGGGAACTCCTCAGAAGAATCTGATTTGTGGTGAGGGGAGAGAGATAAAAGCTCATTTAGGAACGACATGAACATGCTGCGTAGGTAGCTGTTTATCAGTAAATATCTCCACTGAGATTAAGAAAAGCGTAGCTTAATAAATTAAGTATTCCTGGTATGGTTACTGTACTGGTAACTCCCCAAAAGAATCTGGATTGTGGTGAGGGAACAGAGAAAAAAGCTCATTTAGACCTGTAATTACGAAGGGGGTAGGTAGCTGTATATCAGGGAGTATCCTTCTGAGAATAAAAACAGCTGGAGCTTGTTAAGGTAATTAAACAGGGGAAAGGATAATGTACTGGGAACTCCATAAGAAGAATCTGATTTGTGGTGAGGGGAGAGAGATAAAAGCTCATTTAGGAACGACATGAACATGCTGCGTAGGTGGCTGTTTATCAGTAAATATCTCCATGAGATTAAGAAAAGCAGCAGCTTAATAAATTAAGTCATTCCTGGTATGGTTACTGTACTGGTAACTCCTCCAAAAGAATCTGATTGTGGTGAGGGAACAGAGAAAAAAGCTCATTTAGGACTGCACTTACGAAGGGGGTAGGCAGCTGTATATCAGGGAGTAAACCTTCTGAGAATAAAAACAGCTGGAGCTTGTTAAGGTAATTACACAGGGGAAAGGATAATGTACTGGGAACTCCTCAGAAGAATCTGATTTGTGGTGAGGGGAGAGAGATAAAAGCTCATTTAGGAACGACATGAACATGCTGCGTAGGTAGCTGTTTATCAGTAAATATCTCCACTGAGATTAAGAAAAGCAGTAGCTTAATAAATTAAGTACTTCCTGGTATGGTTACTGTACAGTAACTCCCCAAAAGAATCTGGATTGTGGTGAGGGAACAGAGAAAAAAGCTCATTTAGGACCTGCACTTACGAAGGGGTAGGCAGCTGTATATCAGGGAGTAAACTTCTGAGAATAAAAACAGCTGGAGCTTGTTAAGGTAATTACACAGGGAAAGGATAATGTACTGGGAACTCCTCAGAAGAATCTGATTTGTGGTAAGGGAGAGAGATAAAAGCTCATTTAGGAACGCCATGAACATGCTGCGTAGGTAGCTGTTTATCAGTAAATATGTCCACTGAGATTAAGAAAAGCAGTAGCTTAATAAATTAAGTACTTCCTGGTATGGTTACTGTACTGGTAACTCCCAAAGAATCTGGATTGTGGTGAGGGAACAG